>NC_088874.1:26959078-27111578 GCF_032884065.1 Artemia franciscana
AGTTATGGCAGTTATCGCCCTATTCAAATTCTGGTCTTGATTCTTTTGGTATAGGGGTGAATATTGAAGATTGGTCTAATGTTTATAGTTTTAAAAATACTGACTTGTTATTGATAAATATTGGGAAACAAAAGTAATTTGTTTCTCAGAAAAAAGATTTAAAAGGTGCTCCAGTGATAAACCTTTTATTAACCAAACTATAAAAACACTAATTAGAACCAAATTGAAGCCTTTCAAAAATTGAAAACTAGATGGAGGCAATAAACTAAGAAAATCAATTAAAAGAGAAATACGTAAATTGGCACGATCTTACTACAAAAAATAAGGTCAAAGAATTGTTCACTAATAAACCAAAAAATTAGTATTCCGAGGTTAAAAAGCTGTGTGGCAGGAGGATTGAGCAGCTTAACTTCAACCTACCCGAGCCCCCTGATGCTGCTGCCAATAATCTAAATAAATTCTTCGCTTCCATTGTCCAGAGCCTCCCAGCATTGTCTGACCAATTACCAACAGGAAAAAAGATAGAAAAAAGAATGGAACTAAAAAAAAAAACAAGTGTATGTCCTTCGGATATCCCGTTTCTTCTTATTATTGCCTTCGATGACTTCAAGGATTCCTTGCAGATTGGCTAAAGGAAAAAATCGTACCTCTTACTGACCTGAGGCAGTGCGGGAACCTAAAATCCACTTCTACTTCCCACTACCTCTTTTCTCTTACTGACCACATCGGGGAAATCCTCGAAAATCCTAATTCCTGACTAAATTTAATTTTCATTGACCTTCAGGAAGCATTTGACCTTGTTAACCACAATATTTTAATTGAGAAACTTGTTAGCGAGTTCAATATTGATTCCTTACTGGTGAAATTGGTATCCTCAATTTAATCGGAGATGAAGCCTTGGACTTAGACATGACAATACACTCCTCAAAGTCCATGATAATGCCAATTTCTCCTTGCCCTTTTTTCTTTACCCTATCCCACCTGAATTTTCTGTGTCCTCATTTAAACTACTTGGCGTCACAATTTCTCCAAATTTAAAGTGGAATATCAACGTTAAAGACACCATCCATAGAGCTAATGTGTCTATCGCCCTCCTTAAGCTCGTAAATAAATTTAGCGTCCCCCCCTTCCCACTCTTTAAGGATTTACATGTTTTTTGTCCGCCCGCATCTTCAATATCCTTACCCAGTTTGGCACCCTGATATTTCTCGCGAAGAATCAGAAAAAGTTGAATTAATCCAAAAAAGCGCCTTGCGAATAATTTTCAAAGAAGGCAAGGTGCAATGCTCTCTGCTTCCAAAAAAAAAAGCTAGTTTAGAAACCCTTGAACGAAGGAGGGTTTCGTTGTGCCTCTGTTTTGCAAAAAAAGCAATAACAAACCCTCGGATGGCAAGTATTCTCCCCTAGCGTCACTCCCCATTCAGATTACGGCCGTCTCGAGCTGTCTCTGAGCCCATCCCTATTTTGTTCCCCATTCTCTGCGTTTCTTCCAAATACGAAAAAACTTTTGTCTCCTTCATCACAGAAAAAATAAATAAAATACCCCACTAATTTCTCCCTTTTCTCTCTCTTTTTTTATTGGCTGATGGTGCTACACAGCTTCTTGTACTTATTTGCTTGCCCCCCCCCCCCTCTATTTTTAGCTTCCCTTTTATATTTTATATATTTTGTATTTCGTTCTCTTTTTTATTTACTTATTTTTATGTGTTTATTCACTTATGTTTGTCCACCCTTTTATATATATATATATATATATATATATATATATATATATATATATATATATATATATATATCGTTCTTTTTTGTATTTATTCGCTTATTTTGCCCCATTCCCCTTTTTTTAATGTCCCTTTTAGTTCTTTTTCTGACTTGTATTTGTTTAAGTTTAGTTTAACCGGTTTTTATCTTTTTAGTTGACTTTTTACTGTTTAATTATTGACTCATAAATGATTATTCATTATAATTTTCATTTTTCGTTGTTGTTTTTTGCATTTTTGCCAGTTTTAGTGAAACCATATGATTTGTCGATTTTGAATTCTGAATTCGGCCCTTTGGGGGCTTGTAATAGAGATTTTTTTAAATGAATATCTTATATATTATATTATGTGTTACGTTCTCCTACCCTATTCGGAGGCGGTCTGCTCTTTGTTTGGTCCTAGATGGCTCCCAGACAAGGGCGATTTTTGCAATATTTGTTTTCTGCAAAGAAGTGTTCACATTGGCCTAAAAAATCTAAGTTAGGTTATATGCGTTATGTAGGGTTACGAAAACTCTTTTACGCCAGTAGGACGTACCTTTTCATATAACATCCTATTCAACTCAACGAGTAAACCAAAATGTTATGAATAAAAACCAAAATCTGTAAACATACAAACCTAATAAACCATAATTGGAATACTACCTTTGGAGAAAAAGACGGAGTATTTTTAAATTACATATTCCTATTATTATAATAATTATTATATTTTTATCATACTAATGATTAGCTCATAATCTATCCTTTTAATTTGTGTCTACTGTTCCAGTAGAAAGTAATTTGTTGATATACATACGTTGTGGAAAGGGAATACGTATTGTCCCATATGTATAGGGAGTAGGTACTGTTCTTATGACCGTTTGACATGGTAGGGATATTCAGCTCTCAGAATGGAATTCTTCGGATAAGGCAAATTTCAGGCTTTTATATTGGAGATAAGGAGAGGCATTTTCCCTAGGTTTAGCTTCAGCTCAGTTTCGTCTATCTTACCCCCTCCCTCCGAAGTGCACCATTAATTCACAAATTTGCACTTAGGCGGGAAAGGGCTATGAGTTTGGATAGCCCTTTTTCGTTATTAATTTTAACAATCTTCAGCATAAACTTTTGTATTTAGTTGTTTATATTGTTATTTTTTATTTGGTAATGGATTTTAGCTTTTTATTTAAAAAAAGGATAATGTGAATCGTCGCTTTGTGTAAAATAGAGTTTAAGTCTACTTTCTAAGTTTCTAAGCCAGTTATAATTAAGTTATAATTACGTTAAAAAAACGTTAAATTACGTTGACTTGAGGGTATGAAAAGTTTTTGGTAGAAAGGCCGTGCTTTCGTGCGCTGTAATTTTGATAATTTTGAATCCTTTATTGTGCCAAATTTTGAATTTTGCCCGTGAGTTTTGAATCTCTTGCCCTGAAATCATGCCTTCATTCCAGGTTAATGACATGTTTTGATTAGCATGTAGTGTTTATCTTCGATGTCTTTTTGGTTGGAGTTATTTTCAAAGTCTTTAAATAAAAACCCTTTGTCCCCTTCGTTACAGAAAAAAAAATTAAATAAAATATCCCACTAGTTTTCCTCTTTTATTATTTGGCACTGGTGCTACCTATGATTTTTTTTTTTTATTTTACTTTATATGAGTTTAATATTTTTTTTTCAATTGAGCTTTACCACTTTTTATCTTTTTAACTTCCTATGAAGTTACCCAGTTTAATTGTTGACTACAAGGGGTTTTTCATTCTGATATTTTTTGTTTTGACATTCTTGGTTAGTTTTTTGTGTTTTTTACGATCTCACACGCAAGGTTGGAGAGTCCCCTCTTGAATATCAAGACTTAACGATTTTTATAATTATGAGTTCTGGTAGGTTTTCCTAAAACCCACCTGTGTTAATGTTTATTTGTTTGTTTTTTTTTTTGGCCCCAGAGAAAAATTTATCATGGTTTCCATTTTGAACCGGAATAAGATACTATTAACTAGTTCAGCGTCCACTTCAGCTTATAAAAAGTAAACAGCACCCTGTTCTTAGTATTTGGCAACACAAAATGTAGTTTTGGTAGTGAAAAATAAGATTTAATAATGAGCAAACTTGGAATGATTATTGCGAGGCAGAGTACCCAAGATTTTTCATTTTCTGCATGGTTCCCTTTTTGGTAAACTTAATAACATCTACGCCATTGCTAAAAACTTAGAACAATATAATTCTTATATGTTTTTAGATGTTTCATGTTTGAGAAGACGAAGAGTAATGAATACTTCTTTTAAAATAAATATTTCAAATTGAGCAGAAATTTTTTATATATAAAGCAAAATTTTATATACAATTTTATATTTAAATTATATATATATATATATATATATATATATATATATATATATATATATATATATATATATATATATATATATATGTGTGTATATATATATATATATATATATATATATATATATATATATATATATATATATATATATATATATGTGTGTATATATATATATATATATATATATATATATATATATATATATATATATATATATATATATATATATATATATATATATATATATATATATATATATATATATATATATATGTTTGCCACTCTCCCGACGTACTATCAAATATATTGGACAACTTTCCAATATATTTACCACTAGCAAAATTAATGGAAAATTTTCTATTATAATTGCAAATCCGAGCGTGATTAACAGTGGATAACCTGAAAGAACCTCAACACAACTATTTCATTTTTATTCATATATATATATATATATATATATATATATATATATATATATATATATATATATATATATATATATATATATATATATATATATATATATATATATATATATATATATATATATATATATATATCCATTCCTATGTATTGGTCGAAGTAAACCATGGAAACTTGTACGTTTTGTTTTTCTCTTAGTTTATCTGTTCTAGCTTCTATTTTTCAGCCAGGTAATCAATTATTTATCTTTTAGATGGCGACACTAAGCCCGGCTCTGAAGTTTCAAGTGAATTTTGACCTTTTTTATAAATCAGTTTATATTTAATGATCGAAGTAAACCCTTTGAAACTTTCGTGTATTTTTTTTCACTCAGTTGTGTTGGTTCTGCTCTAAGAAGATGCAAATGCGCTGCCGATTAGTTATTTTTACCCAAAATATCTTGAATTGCGATTACCGTCGGCGCTAAAGCCTCTTTTTTCTTATAAATTTCTCACGTTGTTGACAGCGCTGCCTTAGTACTTTCATCAATACTCAGGCTTGTCACATAAACAAAGCAGACGAATTGAAGTCGTGGATTAACCACTAGCAGAATTTGTGGCGTAAATATAAGAGGGGAGCAAAAATATATTTGTTGTTTTTTTCACATTTCAATTAACATAACAAAAAAAGCCATGTTCAACGAAAAACACCAAAATGATGGTATTTCTTACAATCTGAGAGGTGCAAAATCTTGGAGGGGGTTAAGCACCCTCCCCCCTACTCCAATTGATACCACTGAACAGGATCTGTCATTGTTTCTGCAATAGTGCTTGGATAAATCTCTGAATTGGCAGACAGCTTGCCTTGTCAGAAAAGAATTTTTTGTGCTCATACTTACAGTTGTACATGGAGCAGGACCAGGCGTTTGTGCTCTGTACTCATGAGCAAGAAAAAAATTGGCTGATTTAAAATTGGACTCGATAAAAAATAAAAAAAATTTGGCTGATAAAAAAGAACTCGCACGTGGAAAAAAGAATGCGCATTTGCTCTGAGAAGATTTTACTGTTTTGAATAAAAAGTTGCAAAATTTGCATGAAACCTTATTGAGAAAATATTACAATCGGCCAATCCAAATCAACCAATCAGAATTTGTTTTGCCAGAAGTTGGCATATATTTATTCCGCTAAGCAAGGCTGTGTAGAAACGATAATTATCATTAGACCCCACTGCCTTTTCATTTACAGATAAAATTAAATGGAAGTATATAAAAAGTGGGTGATACTTTTAAATAGGACATTGAATTGATAAATATATTAATAAAAGCTCGAAAATTTCGGTTTCACGTCAGTAAATTCGTATTATGGGAACAAAATTCCATTTAGGCACGTACATGGGAAGTTTTTGGGAGGAGTGTGCCGATAATACATGATATTTTGATTTAAAATCAATGATTTTATTTGATAACAGAATAGTCGATTGTAAAACAAGAAATGCGGAAAAATTCAAGAACAGGATTTCAGGGGGTTTGCGCCCCGCAGTGGTGGTTCTGGCCTCTCTTACACCCTGGCCTCTCTTACACCCCTGAACCTTTTTAAAAGGTTCACCTATTAGATATACATTTTTATTTCATTAGCTAACATCTTCCTAGATATAAAAAAAAAATGAACTGGGTTTACCCGGGGTTTTTCAGTGGTATACGTCTTTTTTAAGTCTTTATGAACATAAAAGTGAACTTCCGATAAGCATACCTCCGAGAAACACTCCTCATATTTTTTCAAAATCTACGATAGTCAGATTAAATACAAATATATAATTCTAAACGTGTCTCCTTAAGAAATAAAAATACGGTATAAACTTAAAAACTTCGCAAAATTTCTCTTCCATATAGTCTTTGTAATGGCCGGAAATTCCCAGACATTGGATGATTTTCGTGGTCCAGTAGCCTTCTGAACTGATCAATCTAAAATTAAAAATAAGTGCAAATTATCTAGCAGTAAAGATACAGGCTGGTGGCTTGTCTTAGCTGGCAAGCAATGGTAATAAGGATCTTCACTTTTAGGCTATAATGTGAATAAGCTTAATAGCACTAATAACGCTTAACTAGGACACTGTTCAATTTTTCTTGTTCACCTTAATGTAGGGGGAACATATTGTCACAGGTTGGGCATTGGTGTTGGTCCAAACTTAGGGTAAGGTGTGGCATTTGCTGATCTTATATCAACTAACAAGCACACCAATGAAGGAAAGTAAAATTTGGTCGCTTTTAATCGTCTTACATATGAACTAAGACAAGACAAAATGTGTGTTGTTCTATCCCGATAACCCTTATTGAGCCAGCTAAGACTTCAGCTTGAAAAGTCTGTGAAAAAATCTGGGATGGTTCCAACTTTTTGATTCAATCTTGGATTGTTGATTTTGATTCAAATTGCCAGACTAGAACCAAAAATAACTATAAAATCCTTCAGCACTTGCAAACCGGAAGTTGTTTGTTTTTTTACTGTTTTTGAACATATTATCAGTTCTTAACCCTTTTGGAGCTTAGTGGATTGATTCTCATCTTGGCAATACGGGGCCCGGGGTGCAATTCCCTCTGTCTCAAGATTTGGCGACAGACTTGTTACCTGACCCTATAAAAAGACCCAGAAACTACGCCGTGGATTTGATGCCTTATATGCCATCAGTGGCTGTGGCCGATTCAAGATTCCTTTAATATGAATTAAATAAAAAAATAAGTTGTCCCCTCCTCAACGCCTGGCTCTTTACGCTAAAGTTTGACTCTTTCTCACAGCTTTATTTTTTTAAACAATAAAAAACTTTAGCCTAAATAGCCAGGCGTTGAGGAGGGGACAAGCCCTTTAATATACGGAATAATTTCTGTTCGTTTTGAGTTTTTATGTCGCTCCTTGCTTGCAGTTGAAAAAACTTGTTTTCCTATATTTAATTTCTGAACGTTTTTGAATTAATGCATGTTTTGATTTTGGCTCACCGCGCATGAATAATTAAAACAAAGTTTTCATATTAATTTTTTTTTCGATAGGAGCTTGAAACTTCTACAGTAGGATTCTCCGATACGCTGAATCTGATGATGCGATTTTCGTTAAGATTCAATGACTTTTAGAGGGTGGTTCCCCCTATTTTGTAAAATAAGATAAATTTTCTCAAGCTCATAACTTATGATGGGTAAAGCTAAACTTGATAAAACTTATATATTTACAATCAAAATAAAAATGCGATTCTTTTAATGTAACTATAGGTATTAAAATTCCGTTTTTTAGAGTTTCGGTTACTATTGAGCCGGGTAACTCCTTACTATAGTTCGTTACCGCGGGAGAATTTTTCTTCCCAAACTGGGCGTGCATATTCAAGCAGAAGCCGTACATAACACGTGAACGCAAGTAGCAATTGTTTTATAGAATACCAGAATCGACGCTATGGGGTTATGGATTGCAGCGACTAGTTGCCCTTTAAAGGTTCTATATCCTTTGTCCTACATCTGTACCGGTAACTACTATCACTTACGGCGATCAGCTGCCATGATCAATAGTAGTTAACTGTGGAAACTGAGGTAAAAATGTTTACAAATTTGAAACGTCGAAACAACTGTAGTATGCTTCGGTTGAAACATTGGAAGGATAGAACAGTCCCTGTGTGGTCCTAGATACAATTGCAGTTCCAAGTAATCACAATTAGCTGGAGTAACAGTCACAAGTTTTTGCAATCGCAAGTAGTCACAAACGCAAGCAGTCATAGTCGTAAATAGTTGCACTGGTAATTGTAGTAGTTGTAATAGTAGTAGCATTGGTAGTAGAAGTAGTAGTAGCTGTAGTGGCCCTAAAATATTTAATTTAATACTCCTAGCTGTTCCTGTGATGTTGCTGATACGCCTTTTTGACAACCTGCATGCATATAGTGCGTTTTGATTTTTTGTTCTACATACACCCAAACATCCCCTGAAAGTTTTAGCTTAATATCCTTAGCCATTTTAGATATGTAGATTATACGCCCTTTTTTCCTGTATGCAAATAGTGTGTTAAGAGTCTTATATAGACGGCTGGTTTCGAAAATGGCCTTCTAATAGCGGGAGAGAATACAGACTACTTGATTTAAATCAACACTCCTCTCGACATTCACTGATAGCTTCACATGAATACATTTGGCCTTTTTGGACGCTATGGGCCAAACAAATACTATTCGTAAAAAATTAGTGAATTGCATAACTTACGGCCCTTACCCCAAACGCTTTGGAGGGGTTTTCATTCTCAGAGGCATAGCTATTGGTCCTTTAAACTATCTTTAATAAAAAAAAATTATCTCAAACTTATGATCGGATTTCTTTGCGGAAAAGAGGGACGAGGAGAGGAGGCTGGTTTTTCCTTCAATCACTTTTTACTCTTAAAAAAGGCACTAGAACTTTCAGTTTCCAATCGAATGAGCTCCAACTGAGGTTTTGAAAAAACTCCTTCCTTACTTAGTGCCTAGGTGAAAAAAATATAAATAAATGAAATAAATAATACATAGATCACACTTCACTCTTTATTTAGGTAGCGCTATTGCGCTGCCCATGAAATATTTACTTAGTTACTCCGTAACGTAAACAGCCTACTCATCTTGTGTTTATTTTCAGAATTTCTTAAGCAAAATATTGATCTTATGTCCAAATTTTTCCATATTCGCTTGGCTATTACATTATTTCGATTTATTTACTTCTTATCTTACAGATTTTTTTTTTTTAAGTTGGCCTTCAAAAATCACAAGCGCAAATTATAGAAATTAACCTAATATCACATCAATTGGAAACATGTGTGAAGTATGATTTAATTATATGCCAAGTTTTTTTTGGGGGGGGGGGGGACTTCACCTGCCAAGTAAATTTAGCTATACATCCAGGAAGTACCCCATCCCCCCTCCCAGGAGTAGGAAGAAGTACTAGAAAATTGAGAGCGAATGTATTATTTTTTCTATTGTTTAGTAAATGACGACTTATACCTATTGACGACATGACTGCCTGTCCATGGATTATTCTTTATGGTTGATTGTGTGTGGCTATGCTGTTTGACCTATGTGATTGTATGGATGAGTAGGGTTAAGGCCTCATTCAAGTACTGGTCTATATTAATCACTAATTTAGGAAAACAGTCTTCCTTTTCTCCTTCTGTCTCTTTTTTTTTTTTTGTGTTTGTGCTGTTGCATTGGTGATTTTTCTTTTCATGATATCTTTTATTAATAATGTCAATGATGATAATACCTGATCTTCTGACATTGTGATTGGCTCCGAAAATATCGTCCAAAATACAGCTTGATTGCAGCCCGGTGTGGTTAGGGAGCCATGATATCTATAAAAATTCTTGTCTATGGGAAGGAAATCTGCTAAGACGAAGCTATCACCAGGTAATGTTACTGCTGAGTTGGAAGAGATTAACTGCTCTAAATTTGACAACATCTTCTCAAATACCTGATTGGCCTCATCTGATATCTGCAATACAATAGAATACAATGCAATCCAATACAATTGCATCAAAATGATCAACACAAGAGATTTAAAAAATTGAGTCGTATTACACAGATTTACAAAAATGTGGATAAACGAGTTATCATATCGGTTTGTTCGATATCGTAAATATATATTCGATATGGCATTCGATACAATCGCATTGTATCGTTTTGCTTTAACCGAAAGTCACGTTTTTGCTTTCTAATTCTTGTAGAAAGAGCTTGATTGGGTAGAACATCACGGTGCTGGTTTTTAGAGAGCCGAAACGTTCCTTAACTTGGTTTGTATTCTGCAGAGGGTTTTCGACGCTTTTTCAAGTATTGATATCAATAGGGGATTTTGACACAATAATAGCGTAGGTTGACTTTGACGGGGCTTAAGTTTTGATTAAGCTTTGAAGTTGACGTTATTTTTGGAATATAGCGAAAAATTCTAATTGAAAAATTTTACTTCTAACAGGACTCGATTCATTTAGTGGCGTAATAGATCATTCGTAGATCATAAGATAACAAAACCAGATGAAATCGTATTACTGGTTGTTTTCTACAGACCAGTTTAGATCACCGCACTTAATTGCTTTATAGATTGTTGCTAGTTTTAATGCGAAAATCAGTGAGTATTTCAAAAAATCGTGCTGTTGTTGTGTGCCACGCTCTTATTTTTAACGGGACCCGATTTGTTTAGTGGCGTGTTAGATCAATCGCAGATCACTCGTAATAAGATCACTCGCAATAAAACTTGATGCAAATACCTATTAACACGCATTTTACTGGTTTAGAAATTGTTGCTAGTTTTAGCGCGAAAACCAGTGAGTATTTCAATAAATCCTGCTGTTTTTATGCGCCACGCTTTTATTATTCACAGGACCCGATTCGTTTAGCGACGCATTAAATCAGTCGCAGATCGCTCGTAATTTTACTCGTAATAAGATCATTCGTAATCAAGCTTGATGCAAATGCCTATTATCACGCATTTTACCGGTTTAAAAATTGTTGCTAGTTTTAACGCGAAAACCAGTGAGTATTTTAAAAAATCATGCTATTTTTATGTGTCATAATCTTTTAACAGGATCCGAATCGTTTATTGGAGTATTA
This sequence comes from Artemia franciscana, assembly GCF_032884065.1. Taxonomy (NCBI): domain Eukaryota; kingdom Metazoa; phylum Arthropoda; class Branchiopoda; order Anostraca; family Artemiidae; genus Artemia; species Artemia franciscana. Next base: position 26,970,141 of record NC_088874.1, read on the forward strand.
AATCAGTCGCAGATCACTCGTAATTTAACTCGTAATAAGATCACTCGTAGTAAAACTTGATGCAAATACTTAATAACACGCATTTTACCGGTTTAGAAATCGTTGCCAGTTTTAACAGAAAATAACAGTGAGGATTTCAGAATAATTATTCTGTTTATGCGGCACCTGCTTACTGCTATTGCTAAATGTCAAAGTTCAGAAACATCTCGTCACATTAGCAGATGTAAATAAGTTACACTTTTTCGGTGTTACAAAATGGTGTATTACACTGATAAAAAAAAGTTACCACCTCAGTTTGTTAAATTATGAGAAATCTTGGTGTAGAATTGCTTTTGTGTTGCCCAATGTTATGATGTTGCATCTTGGGAATTTCTAATTCCTAGATTTGGCCCATTGTAACCGAAGGTCTAAAAATACATTTTGAACAAAAAATATCTATTGAGAAAAAAAAATCGCCATTTGAAGTTGATTCAGGAGTGGTAACCATTATTTTGATCAGTCTTAATAGTAAAAGCTTATTCCGGAAACGAATTTATGGCAAAAGCGATTTATAAATCCACTCATGGACTCAAATCGATTGAAAGTACAACTAACAATTTATATCTTTGATGAAGATGTACAAAGTACCATTAAAAGCTATAAACTTTTTGACAAGGAATTGTGGGCCAGAATATCTCGATTGATTTATGAATATTTTCCTTTTGGATTTAGCAGTTGATGTTCCATGTTCGACCCAAATAAAATAAAACACCAGAGAAATCAATGAAAGGTATTAAGAAAGGAAAAATATGTACAAAAGAAGTGAGACGAGGTGAAGTGTTAGAAGTTTAGAAACAATAGAGACAAAGATTTTACAATGCCCATTTACACAGGCATTAATAGATGAACATTTTAATGGAAACATATTTCGTTAAAACTGGAACCTGAAACCCCATCGACATTGAATACTGGTCGAAATGAAAAGAGCCCCTCTGGAATCATCAGGGTTAAAGTGCAGTCTCCCCTCCCTCTTCTCTTGAACAGAAATGAAAATCATTTCTTTGCAAAGGGAGTTCTATTCTTTTGTATTTTTTCCCCAGGAAAGATCGTATCGAACAAGTAGTCGTGGGAAAGGGCTTACTAGGACAGAAAGAGCATCAAGTTATCTTTTTAAATAATAACAGAGATGGCGTTTTCTGTCATTTTGTGAAACAAATCATCAATTTTTGTCCCTCAGAGGTTCAAATGGCCAAAAACGGGAAGTTTTCTGTTATGTTCAATCAATTTACTATGGTTTAACCCCCCCCCTCCCCTCCCCCTAAAAAAAGACGCTTTGCTCCACATCTTGAAAAGTGATAGCAATAAATATGTTTTCTGTAAATACCAAAGAATACAAGTTCTACGATACCTATTCGATTTGTCATGGTCTAAAACCCTGAACAGGAGGTTTTGAGCCTCCATTTAGAAAAACAGTTGTTAAGTATGACGTGAATGCTGCAATTGGCTCCATTTTTATTTATAAATTTTCAGCAGATAATAAAAGAATGCTGCCGTTGTTAACTATTTTTTTATATATCGTCAAGAGCATTTAAGTAACAAAAAGAGTCCGAGCCACATCTAAGTGGCGTTTTCTGCCATTTGTGAATAAAAACATTAATTTTTACCTAAAGATGGTAAACATGCCGGGGAACGCAAATTCTAAGGTGGCCGATCCAATTTCATGGTTTGAAACCCTCAACTGGAAATTTTGAGGCCCCCTTCCTGAAAAGCAAGCAAAATCCTGAAATCAGATTATTATCATGTTTTTTATTATAAATTACAGTGCCAGTGGTCTATTATGAGTCATTATATACAACCTTTCTAGATCTGAATTTCTTTCAACTTCAGAAAGTGGCTTAACTTTTTACCACAAGATAAAACTTTCGCTTAAGAATCAGCAAGATCCTTTAAAAACTACCCCGAAAATATTATTGCTTAATTAAATGTAAGTTAGAAAAAAAATCACCCTACCTCAACAAAAACTGCTAAAACCTCAAGACCATCTCTGTGGGACACTGCTTTTGGGACTGATCCATACTTTTTATTATAATGTACTAAATGAATCTCCATTGGATACCTGAAATATAAGTAAATTTTTATACTTTAAAATACTAAACCTTATCCACATAATTTTATTTTCAAATAATACGTTGTAACGTACTATAGGTAGAGAATGATGTGTGTCCATAGTAATTGAAACTCTAAAAAACAAAGCTTTTTTTTCATTACACGTAACTTTTACTTAAATTTCACTTTCAAGTATGTCCTAGATTTAAGGTCATTCAACACTAGATTCAGACTGGCAGGGTGGATCCAGGGGGACCACGATTTTCTGACGTCCTCATTTGTTTTTTTCCTCTTTGTTTGCCCCTTTTTTGAACAAACTTGTTAATTCGGACAGTTATTGGCACCCTTGTAACATTGCCTCCACTCCAAGGTTTTGCTCTAAATCTTCTTTTGTAGACTGGCACATTAACCCGGGATAAGTGAAAACTTCTCAGTCTATTAACAAGCCTTAATCTATGCATAAAATATTATTTTATTTTGTATTATTAGCTTCCTGGGGAAGGTAAACAGGAAGGGTGTGCGAAAGCACAGGATGGCTGCCCCCGACCCCCCTTTGCATTTCCTGGCCGAAGGACTAAGAAACGGTGATCACCACCGCCGTTACGGACTGTAAAGTCTAATACCGGATCCTTAACCTTTTTTATTTACCTTATTATTAGCTTCATACGTCAATTTTTTCGTTCCATTTCTACCATTATCCACTCACCACTAGATTTAGACTAATGTGTAAATCTAGAGAAGTTGGAAACTTCTTAGTCTAAAATCTAAGCCTCTATTCACCTATAAAATATTATTTCATCTAGTTTTACTGTCTTTTACCACCTAAGTTAAAGACAATAATTGTCAAACCATTCTTTAAGATAAGCAGACAGGAAGAGAATTTCCGTCCCTCCGATGAGATTCGTTTGGTTGTAGCAACTCACTTCCAGAATATTTGCCAGTTAATATTGTAGCTAAATTTTCTCTGTTGCCTTCTGCCAGGTTAGTTAAAAAATCAAATATACAATTTGCAAAATAAAAAACGCTAAGAAGCAAAGTGGTCATAGTTCATGAAGAAACTAAGAAAAAAAACAGTAAAAATTTTCATGTAAAATATTACCTCACAAGATAAGGGACGGCCAAAGAAAACGGCTTTAAAAACTACTTTATCTCATAGCATACTTCATAACGCAGACCCCCCCCCCCCAAAAAAAAAGGCCTGATTCCTACTAGTCAGCTTTTATAAGTTCGGATTATGTCTGTCGACTGTTATTTAAAGAAACAAACAGATGGCTTTTCACTGATGATCTCCCGTAGCATACCGTCCTTAGCGGAAATTTACTGCCGGATAAAGCTGTTCTTCAAGTGCTCAGTGTGGAACGCCTTCTCTGATAAGTAGTCCGAAACTATCGCCTATTTGATTTCTTGCAATTCTACTTTAGTAAACGGCGTTACTAATCAAAATTGTTCGTTAGAGGGAGGCCAGTAGATATACTTGTTGGAAAAAGCCACTGACGCCCAAGGCCATATCCAGGGAGTGGTTACGGGGTTTGAACTCCTGAAATTTTTTGTCCAACTCGTAAAAACGTAGCAAAAATGTATATAAACAAATTTGACAGCAAAGACAAAATTTGACAAAGTTGACAGCACATCATACCAATTAAATTGAGATTGTAAAAGTGGAAGTAACCATGAAAAGAATGTGGAATACTTTTACCTAGAATTTGTTTTTGACTCTTCTTCAGTTTTATATGGAGGCTCAGTATTCACTGTACAGCTGGAATGCCCCCAGCCCTTATGGAGCTATTAAAGCTCTTTTTTAACAGCTACAAAGAAACCGAGCAGTCCAGCAAAAACTTACCTTTTTCCATTGATGACATGCTCTGATCCCTCCTCTGATGTTTCGCCCCAGTGGAAATGCATCTGTCTAAAAATGTACTCCGACCTAAGGCCGCCTTTTCTCACAGAGGGTAGTATAGAATCTTTCAGGGACACAACCACTAGAATAACAAATATGGTTAACGTTATTTTGACAATCATATAGAGAAATATAGCTCAATAAAACTACTGAGAATTTGCCACTAGGATTTTCAGTATTTAATGACAAAGTCATATTTTCGACAATTTTTATTTCATCTCAGTGTATAGAAAATTGCTTTATGAGTAGTGCCTTTAGAAAAATCAGATACCAGTATTTACGGTGACTATCGAGTATTCGATGAAGAAAATAAATCTAAGAGTCGAGAACTGGGAAGGATAGCCCATTTCTTAGTCAGGGTAATTTTTATTCAGCTTGAATTTTAAGTTACCTCATTAAATTTACTTTTTAGTCTTTTTTATTATTTAATTTATGTGTTTGGTTGAACCATTATTTGAATTTAAATCTTATTTGAAAAAAGTTCGTAAAGCGAGATAAATTATTATTAAAGCAGGTAGAATTCTCAGATCTCTATCTTTTGAACGAAATTTAACCTGAATAAAAGGACTGCCTACCAGTCCCAGCCTCCAGGTGTTAAAATTGATTAATACACACCTGAACACTGGTGGACTGGAAGGAGGGTAAATTTTTTCATGGAAAAGTCCAAAGTAGGTATTTGAAAAAGCTGTGAAATATGGGCTTTTCTAAAAATTCTTCAAGAAGACTTGAGGCTCCTCTTGCAGAATTTTTTCTTAGAAAGATTCCTTGAAAAGATTTCCTTAAAAATGTTAAAAAGATACAGACAATGAAGCTATGCAAAACACAGACGAATCAAAAAATGTAGAAAGAAAAAGATGTAAAAGTATTGTAAAAATTTTACCAATGTCATATGCTGATCAAACGAAGCCTTCAAAATTACGATTTTGGAAACATTTTTAACAACGTGATTACACATGTAAAGCAGCACGTGGAAACGAACGTGCGGCTCCATTATCTGCGAATTTTTCGGAACTCGTCTAATTTCCCAAAAATAAAATGGGTTTTCTCAAATTTATCTTGAAGTTAACATGAAAAAGATCAATGATCAGTGTTTCGCGTTACCGATCGTGTGTTTACAAATTCTGGAAAGTGGAAGCACAGACGTGCAAAGAGTCCTCCGAAAAGTTATATATATATATATATATATATATATATATATGGTTGTGTTTGCACTTACTCGATTCAAAAATCAAATTTAATTTTCATTGTTCTTATACTTTAAAGATTCTACCTTTGGTTCACAAACGGAATTGACAAGACTGAAGATGGCACTTACATGTATGTCCGTTGTTTTGCATCAAGTACTCCTTTGGGTGCTTATCGTAGCCTTTCATTTCAAGATCTGGTAATTCAGCTGAAATGGTTTCATTTGTTTCTAAGGCAATTGGCGACTCCTCCTCTCCAGTGGCACAAATAGGCTCCAGTTCGCTCCATTTGTCAGGACCGTGGTCTCCATGATAACCCCAATTTATGTCTGCATTAAATTTCAGTTAAGAGCGTATTAAGCGTAAACTTATACACGGAAATGAGAGAAGCAACATAACATATTTGAACTTTAGACTTGTAATTTTAAAATGTTTGTAGTTTATACCTCTAATATAATAGCTAGTTTGTAACAATATCAAAATGAGTCGAAATCCACGATTATAAGATAAACAAAAAAATTATAAGGTTTATAATTTTGATGGTAATTTTTTTTTAATTGACGCTCAAAATCCATAAGCAAGTGTTTCAAGAAATTGTTTTCTTTGTTAGAAAAGTACATCAACAATTATTAGCAACAGTTATCTGTAGGTTTTCGGATAAAAGCTTAATATTAAGACTTTATAGAAAATATAGACAACTAATTAAGACTATTGGTAATATAGAAAATATAGATAATATAGAAAATTAAGATTATTGATAAAAAATTTTAAGATTTCTACTCTGATTTCTACTCTTAGTTCTTTTAAATAGAACCATCCCTCTGCACTCGAGATGCAGAAAAATCTGCATAATATTGGAAAATCTCCGTTAGAATGACACTCATTTCAAAAGCCAAATTCCTACCAACATAAATCTTCACTGAAATGGTATCGATATTGGGAATCCAACTCCTTATTGAAACTTGATATTAAAAATTATTCACGGCATTGGAAGATCTCTACTGAAATTATATCAATGTTGAAAAAAAAATCTAAATACCTAGGTTAGATCGTTGTAAAAAACAAAACAAAAATAAAACTAACATGATTTAGAGAATCTCAGTTGAAATCATATTCATTGGCAACTAGTCACAGCTACGGTAGTGGTATTAGTAGTAGTAGTGGTCCTGAAAAATGAAATGCACCCCCCCCCCGTCCGTTCAAAATTAGATTGGGCACAAATTCTTACCCTATCAATTACTGCTGCCTGCGTACTGATATGATTTGTGTTAGTAGGCCTAATTAGTTCTGTTTGTATTAAGCGTTGTCAATTAATGTCAAAATGTTACTTCATTGTTGTCACTTGAAGCCAGTGTGGTCCTAGAACATTATTAACTCTAATTATAATTTGTTAGCACTTATTCAAAGAGAATAAATATTTGCTTACTAATTCTTTTCTTTGGGCAAAGCGGTGAGTACACCTCTTCAGAATCAATGCAGTCTACAAGAAATCTTTGAGTGTGAGCCACAGTTTTTGTTGAAAATTTTGTAGAGCTAATTATAAGAGGTTTCAGTCTTCGAGATTCCACTGACCATGAAAGAGATGCAAGAGATTCCTTTAGAGGAGTTTCTGTTAGGCTCGGCTCAATATCCACAGATACTATACGTCCTGACATCTCTTTCCCTGTGCCTCGACCCGGTGCTAAGGGGACATCCCTAGGGTCAAGATTGTCATTATATTCTTCATACCCAGTATATAGCTGATTTATAGGTTCTGCAAATTGGAGGCTGCCATTTATTTGACCATTTTCTCCTTCTTCTTCTTCAAAGGCACCGCTAAATGGAACAACCAAACTGAAACAAAAGAATGAACCGGTAGTTTATATCTAGAATATAAGTTAATTAAAGGTTCAGGAGGTCTTAATCTAATGCAAATAATTTACTGTTAATCATTTTATAATATAATACATTATGACCAGATTTAATTTAGTTAAACATTGTTATTATAATTTAGCATAGTTAAAACATAAAAGATAAAATTCTTATATTGAAAAACACTAAGAGGTTGACAAACAAGTCAATTTAGAGTATCTTAATATCTTTGTGACGGATGATGCCCCCCAATCGGTCCGAGAAGTTCGAAAAAAACTATTTGCTGTGAGGTTAAAATGACTGAACAGTGGAGTTAATCGTGATGATGTTAGTGTGACAAATTTGACTCTACCAATTTTGTGTATACACCAGTCTCCAAACCCTGAGCCTGTAAAAGTCATTGTTGACAAAGTAAGTAAGGATTTTAGGGATTTATTTTAAGCTCGTATCCCTCATAGAGTTGATATTAATAGGGATGGATTTGGAAGTTCTATGGAAGAGTAAATTTTTCTTTTTTTTTCAGTTTATTTTCTATATTTTATTTGTTTGAAGGTTGGGTTGGACGCGTAAAGGGAAAAAATAGAATGAAATGAAGGGTAGTAATAAGAATACGTGTGAACAAAGTTTTTTGTGTCTTTTTACTTTTTGCTCATTTAGTTGTAGTTTGGAAGGAGTGTTTGCTTGGTTGTTGCATTTCGATACTTACAGTGTCTATGGATTCTCTTATTGTCTATTCTTTCATATCTCATGATAAATTGTCTTAATAATAGGCTATCACTACTTGAGAAAAACCCTGTAGATTTTTTTGAGGAATATGATGTTTTTCTGTGTTTTTGCGCTTTTTTTGTGTGATTTTGTTGCAAAAAATCATGTATCCCAGAAGAATCTTTTTTTTTATTTTAGTTGAATTGTCAAGGTCTGAATCCTTCTTATAATTAATTGGTTGAGCTCAATAATTGGAAATATTGGTGTTATAGGTTTAATTGAAACATGGTTGAAGGATTATTTTGATTCTTTATTGGCAATTAATGATTATAATTCTCATAGAAAGAACCATACAAATCACAAAAACAGTGGGGTGGCTGGCTTCATTAAGTAATACCATAATGTTAAGGTAAGGAATGACATTTGTGTTTATGTTGAGAGGGTGTTTGAAAGTTTGGTAATTGAGGTAGTTCCGCCGAATCAAAATTTTTTTGTAGTTGTATATAGGCCTCCTTCGACATTTGGTCTGAATTTTTTGGAGTTAATGGAAAGTCATTTAAAAAAGGTGCCAGTGTCTACAAGTCCATGTGTAATAATGGTAGATTTTGATGTTGATATGAGTTTACAGAATGATAGAATTTGTCGTAGTTTTTGTGATACTTTACTTTCTTTTAATATGAATCCTTCAATTAATGTATGTGCTCGAATTACTGAGACTTCTTCGGCTGTAGATATACTATTCTAGATATATTAAAGGCGTTTGAAACTTGTGATCATTTGATCTTATTGAAGAAACTAGAAAATGGAGGTATTCGCGGGAATGCGCTGCGACTGTTTGATTCTTATCTTAAAGATCGAGTCCTTTTTTTGTGAAATTGGAGGTCCGTCAACAGATCATAAAGTAAGATGCGGAGACCCACCCCCCTTGGGATCACTATTGTTTGCAATATGTAAATGGCCTATACTTAGCACTTGGTGGGCTATATATTGAAGTTGGAAGGGCCAAAGACAACGGTGCCCTAATCAAGCTTTATTGCGGTTTGCGGGTGATGCATGTCTTACGGTGGCAGCAAGAACCGAAAATAAATTACTAACTATGACAAGAGATGGTATGTCAAAAATAGAAAAGTGGATGAGGGTTAATCACCTAAAGCTCATTGGGTAATAAAAAAAGAAATAAGACAATTAATAGTTTACTATTTTCAGTTCTTTTTAATCATTTTAAGGCTCTGTTTATGTTTGATACAATATAAATTCTCTTTCTCTAAAAAAATAAATAAAATAATTAATCGATAAATTTCCTTGACTAGCCATTTCTTAAAAATTAATGGTCTTCAGTTTGTGTAACCATAAACTCATTATCTGAAGACATACCAGATATTACAAAAAAAAACATTACAATACGGAAACAGGTCAACCATAAGCCACCAGGCATTTTTGTAATAGAACAGGTATTCCTTAGTTCATTTTTTGTCGAGAACCACAGCAATTTATTTGTTTTTAACGCTTTTTACCAACATTCTTGAGGAAAAACGCAAATCCACATGTGTTGAAATTCTCACATGCATGCAAGACAACGCCCTGAATTGAATGAACTGCCAATTGTTAAAGAATGGACTGCATTACAAGACTGGTCGTTTCAAAAATATTTTATAAGGTTCTACAGACATAGCAAATTAAACAAAAGCTTAGGAAATGGTGTTTAATGAAACTGAATTACAAAGTAAGATATTAAGGAAGGTAAGCAAGGTAGGATTACAAGTTCTTTACTTGGACCCAATTTTTTCCACATAATGCTTCGATACTCCTATTATGTTTGATGAGTTACTTTCAAAAATTAGATTTGTTATTCAAATTGAGCATTTCTGCGAATTGAAGGATGTGGGAAATAGGAGTAATGAAGAATCAGACTTAAATAACCGGCTTTGCCTGCTTCAGTCACGTTAATGAACCTTTACTGATGGTGTGGAAGGAAAAGCACAAGGAGCTCGCCAAAACGCATGCTGTCTGTACAGTGTAATTTACATGTCTGCATGAGTTTAGCTCAGGAAAACGCAGCATTATTATTTTAATTATAAAGATTGAATTATGTTGAGATTTTAATTGAGATATCGTTCGTACATTCCAAAAACCAAACTTCAGGATATTATTCACTTTCATAAATCGTGTCCCTGGACGCGCTGGTGTTGTCGGCATTTAGAGGTTCAATCCAAGGCTCAATCTTGATATTTCAGTCACTATTTCAGTTTCCCCTGAGGAATGTTCTCAAAGTTCCGGGTGTGGGTCGCAGATCCACAGCCTAACCTCACTCGTTTTTCAGGCTTGGGACTGGCTGCCTTATATTTAAGGCGTACTGCTAAGACACAAATACTGCTAAGAAAATTTGTCTTGGGGGAGAGAAAGTCTGTGCTCCAAACTTGGGGGCTCCAAAACTGTGCAATTTCCAAGAAAAGTACTTTAATCATGAATTTTCCTTCTGAAATCTGAATATCCAGTATCATAGCTAGAGTGTTAAAAATCAGAGCCAAATTAAAAGACCACGATGATATCAACGAGTTCTGATTTTTCTACTTGTTATGTTCTTCCTATTACCTGGATTATGATTCCCGAGGAAGGGTCTTGTGTGGTTGAGAGGCCAATCTCTTCTGGGCTGCTAAGAAATCACTGCCAGATAGTGTTGGGTGATATTGAATATCGATTTCGATTTATTAATATATCGCGCCCAAATATCGATATCGATTATCGAACCGGTGAATATCCAGCAAAAGAGATCCAATAGAGAAAATTGTTTCATAAATAGTCGAGAAAAAGAATAACGTGTTCCATCCATTAACTCATCTATGCTAACACAGAGCATGCACAGATGTATCCAGAAGTTGGAATAGCCTGTTCGCAAACTATGTTTAGGGAGGACTCTCCAATGTTGCTGAGAACCTCCGAAAGGCTAGGCTAGATAAAATACCTTCTAGGCTTATAGGCCTTGTTCAGATCACACTCGTTGCTTGAAGAAGTTATATCTTACCCGTGACGATCTTCTCCAAGTCGGGAGCAGAATAGCAAGAGACATGAATTTGGCCTTTTTGAAATCTGTATCAACAGATGTGTGCCATGACAGACCCTGCGATTCAGCCACTAACAAATCAAGCCATTTTGTGGGGATTACATGACAAAGTTTCAGTTGTGAATGCAAGGCAAACTTCGTCAGCAGTTGCATCTGTCACGGCTTTCCAGATTTTGAGTAGGGAGTCTTTAGTCCCAAGAAAAACTGATCCGCTCAAGTCATGGAAGTCTTGTAATATGCATACCTATATAAATTTGCCATAAATTACATGTCTATGTCCGCCACCAATGTTCTTTCTGAGAGTGAATTCCAAGCCTGATCAATTAATCATATAATTCGTGTCAACAAACTGTAAGTAAGGAGCAGTTCCGCCAATTAATAACCGAAACTCTAAAGCACGGACTTTGGATAACAATAAGCACAACATTTGAATTAGTTTTTACGCCAATTTCAGATATATACTATTCGTCAAGTCTCATGTACCCATCACAGGTCTTGGAAGTCTTAGAAAATTTATATAACTTTTGGGAAAGGGCGATAAAGTCCCTAAAAAGTAAAAAAATCTTAATAAAAATCGTACCTTCAGATTTGAAATATCAGAGAATCTTATTGTAAGGGTTTCTAGCTTCCATCTGAAAAAACGTCAAATTTCGTAATTTTTGCCAGAATTTTATGACCAAAATGATTGCGGGGGCAGCTAGATCCGCTCCCACGCCTCTTTTTTCTCAAAGTCATCCGATCAAAATTTTGAGACAGCCATATTGATCAGTATTGTTAAAAAGTCGAGTAGTCATACCCTTGGGGATGACATGATCCTGGAAATCCCAAGGGAAAAGGTTGTAAGTTATGAAATATGTCTAGTGTCGGCATTTAGTATTTGCTTTGGTAAGTAAACAGACATTTTTTTGGAGTGTGAATTTTTTATGGAGGGAATTTTCTGCAGTGGGGATTTTTCATCAGGAGATTTATCCATGAGGAGGGAAGTTTCCGGGGTGAATTTTCAAAAGAAAATCATATTTGAGGAAATTTACCAGAATTCTTATAATAAATTATTTTTATTGACTTACTTTCTCTTTGTCAATTTGTGGAGATATATGTTGGTTAAATTGTCCAGGAAAAATTTTCAAAGGAGTTGAAATTGTATGGGGGATTTTTGTGTGTGTGTTTGGGGAGGGGTTATTTTCTACGGGAGAGATTCTCTATGGGGGGGATTTTACGTGGGAGAAACTTTACATTTAGACATTTTGAGGGTAGAATTTTCCGGAAACATTGTCCACGGAGGGAGGATTTCCGGCATGATTTAAAAAACAATTAAATGAAAAACAACTTTTTCAACTAGAAGTGAGGAACAACATTCAAAGTTAAAACGAACCGATATTGTCTCGTGTATGAGGAAGGGATCCCTCTCCTTAATACCTCGTTCTTTACACTAATTATAATTTTGCCCCAATTATTTAAGAACAACTCCTGAAAAAAAGAGTCGTTTAATTAGAGTAAGGAGATTTTTAAAAGACAAAAAGAAATTTTGGTGTGAAGAGTGAGGTATTGAGAAAAGGTTATCTTCCTCATGTAGGGAACAGTTTTTGTTCTTTTGAGATTGGGAAATTGTACTCCGTACTTTCAGTGGGAAAAAACGTATTTAATTGCTGACAGACAGAACCAACTCTCAGGGGAATTATGAACACGCGGCGTATTTTGAATGGCCAAAAATAGCCAGCATTTTATTTTTTTTATTCTTTTTTTTTAAAGTGAGTAATTCCAAATCAGGGTTTTTGTAATATTCATACCATAATGGAAGTAATCTTTATTTTATTCAAAATTGGAAAACATTGGGCAAAATACTTTTTAATTACAATTTTTGTTATTAAATTTTGGCAATACCTAAAAATAACCTAAGCAAAAAAAAAGGACCAGAAATATTGAAATAGTTATATCGGTTATCGAATATCGAAAGTAAAAATATCGATATATTGATCCATTGTATATTCGAATTATCGCCCAACACTACTGCGTGAGATACTACAATGTATGGTGAACTTTTTTGGCATTTAATAGCTTTTTCTATTACTTATATATATATATATATATATATATATATATATATATATATATATATATATATATATATATATATATATATATATATATATATATATATATATATATATATATATATATATATATATATGGGAGTGTTTGAGAGAAGGTGATTGTTTTTTTTCCTTTCATCTTTATATTAATTAGTGTCGAATGCTTTAGTGTAGTTTTTTATTATTGCTCTTAGTTTAGGATGTCTTTAGAAATGTTAATGTAGTTAATCGCTACGCGTTAGCAAAATTTAATTTTTCCCTAGCGCAGTGATTTACATCTGTAATAGTTTATATTTTTGTTTATTATGTAAATAAAAGTAAAAAAAAACTATACATATATATATATATATATATATATATATATATATATATATATATATATATATATATATATATAACTTCATAATTTCAAAGAAACCAAAAGAAAAATCCAAAAAAGGGTGGTCAGGTATCAACAGGACTAAGAGGCGTCAAGGGGGCAGAAAATGCTGTTTATAACGTTTTTGGTACTAAAATTCTTGCCCTTGTTTATATTATTAACTGACAAAAAATATCCTTTCATCTAGCAGTCGTCATGTAGAAACTTCGTATAAATAATAATATATTTCATAATTAGATTAACAGGAAATAATTCTACCGACGTTACAGTTGGTTGTGAAAATTAATAATAAAAATAAAAGTGATATCTTTTCGGCAAAAGTCAGGTAAAAAACGTTGGCTTGAAAAGTTTGGCTTGAAAGTTTCGTATGAAGAATCATTTACCTAAATTTAACCAAAGCGGTGTGGTTTGCAATCAAAAAAAACGAATTTGGAAACCCCTTCCTAGATCTCAATGTAATTATGTTTTTTTCTAGCAATATCCTGCAGTTATTCATTTAATTTGTCATTTTTTTATTTTGAATTTGTCCCTCCCTCCTCCATTTACTAAGCACATACCCAAGTACTTCCTGTTGCATAGTCCACAACTTTAGCATAATATTATGTATTTTTGTATTAAATTTAGAAATAATTTAGTCAGTTTTTATTCTTCTAGAAAGTCATTGTCAGTTGCAGTACCATACTGGAAGTTACAGAAAAGTATGCATATTCACTTACTGTCCAAAGTTAATAGGCCACTCCTCTATCTCAGCCCATCTCTTTTTTCTTGCTGGATCACAAGAGGGAATTGAAGTGGACGATGGGAAAATATAGCATGTTGGCTTCTCGATGATAGTTACTGTTTTGAAATAGCTCACGTACGTGTCACGAGTAGGATAACCCATCAATATTTGCAAAAGGTTGAACAACAAAGAAAATAGCAACCAATATTTTCCCATTTAATATCTAAAAATAAAGAACAAAGTTTATGTTTGGCGAGGGGTGACCCACTTCCAGCTGTTTGATACAACCTATATCTCGGAGTTGATTGTGAAAAGTTTTTCAACTTTTTTTCGTGTCTTAAAAAGACATTGCTTATGCATATAAGAAAAGAAATTCGGTAATGATGTTTTTCTAACAGTGATTTAAACTAAGATTCAAACTTTCGGTTTTCTTTTTAAAGTTTTTGAGTTGTTGCAATCTCTTGTTAAGATATATATAAATATTTTTGCAATTACCAGTTTTTTGCTCTTTATGCAGTTTAATGTCTTTTCATGCTTCATCTGTTCGAATATATTTGATTATTGAAGCTAGTCCGATTTCTAATAACATTTAACCGATACTTCTAACTTTTGATTTTCTTTTTTAAGATTTTTGAATTGTGTTATCCCTTGCCAAAACAGAGAATCATCATTTGTTTTAATTGCAAACTTCTGACCTACCTAAATCTTTTTTTTGGCCAAAACATCCCAGGATGCCAATTTTCCCGAAAAATATGGAGCCATTTTCGAGAAAAAATACTTTAAAAAATTCTTTGTTAAAGTTTTTGGATTACTTCAATCCCTTGTCAAAATATATATTAATATTTTTGCGATTACCAGTTTTTAATATAAACTTATCCTTACATGAAAATCTTCAATTATTCCACATAAGTTTGACACATGCAGTTAGAAGAAAAGTGTTGGCATGTCAAAAATGAAAATGAAGAGCAAATAAACAGGCGGTTAGAAAACATGCAACACCGAGCATATGAGCATGTAAAAAATGAAAAGCAAAGAAAAACGCGGTTAGAAGACATGTGACGCCGAGCATGTGAGCGAGTCAATGAAAATCAACCTGGACAGCGAGAATCGAAACGTGTCAAAACTGAAAATGATAGGTCATCAATACCTGCCAAACCTTCGTTAGAAAACAAAGCTTTGGTGGATATTTGTTTCATAATGACGAAAGATAAGCTGAGGTAAAACGAACCAAACAAATTGAAAATGATAGAGATGATGATACGGTTTTTGATTTTGATATGGATAGGGTCATCAATGCCTAGCATACATTTGAAAATTAAAATATGGACTAGATAAATCGTTAGAAGAAAAAGAAGTTTTTGTTCCACCACCTGAACAATTAAAAGAACCAAAGGTTCGGCGATATGTCTTTCATAATGACAAAAGACAAGCCTATGCAAAAGAAGAAGTTTTTGTCCTACCACCTGAACAATTAAAAGAAACAAAAGTGGTCGTCAATTCCATCTATGCCATTGGAAATCAAAAACCTGGACTAGATAAATCGTTGGAAAAAAAGAAGAAATTTTTGTCCCTCCACCTGAGCAATTAATACCAAAAAGATATACAATAGAAACATAAAAGACAAAGGCAAATAATGAAGAAGAGTTCTTCTTGTCCTCAGGCTCGTCCAGTATGCTACTTAAATTTAAGAAGCGAATTATTGATATGATTTTAAAGTTGAATGGTATCGACACTTGAAACTTATTTTGAACAATTTCGTAATTATTATGTATAAACATATTTTGAAATATTTTGTGATTATCAGGTATTAATTTCACCTCATTAACCTCCGACTGAAAAGCTATTATCCGTTTTTTCTCCGATTTTCGTTCATCATTAATTTTCTGTTTTTTTTTTATCTGTGTGTTAACTATAAACATACATGTTATTTACGTACAATTTCCCATTTCCTCCAAATAAATAATGTAATGTAACTAACATCTACGTACTGCTTTAATTGTAAATGGCCAAACATTGCAGTTTTCACCGTTACTTATCAGGATCAAAACATATCGGGGGTTCCTTCGTTCGGTGTTTTTTTACAAACATTTTTCTGGGCCTTTACTTTTCCGTTATAATGACATTTTTTGTCAAAAAATCTAAGACATTTTTTTCATCATTTCGGGCCATTGTTTCGCGGCGCTAAAATTTTCAATTTTAATTTATAACTGTTAATCTGAACTGCCTGATTTTGATAGATTTAAACTTGCATGATTAGCCATGCAAAAGAAAAGAGGAAAAAAAATGAGGCTATATTGTTTATGCATTGAAAAATTCGACAGTTTTTGTTTGGAAGTATTTTAGTGTGACGACTAAGGTATTTGACCCTTCGTGAAAAACGAGAAATCAATTCGTTACATTTTTTAGCTGTTTGTTATTTTTTTCGGTTCAAAATAAGACGGGTCTTTTTGACATCCAGTCACAATGCCGTACCCCAGAAGGGATGGGTTCCGGATCTGACTCACCCCTCTGAAATTTTCGTCCGAGTCATAAATAAAAAATTCATATAAGCAAACTTTTGTTGCATTTTGTATTTTTGTTTTTGTTTTTTTGTTTTCATATATATATATAAGAAAGGATGAAAACGGTCTCGTATTGAAGAAATTAGAGCCACAGCCAAGGACAGGATCCTCAAATCAAGCAATATTATTGTAAAGAAAAAAATAACGCATAAATAGTGTTATTTATTTGTTGTTTCTTAAAAAAGAAGCATTTTGTTACTGTAGTAATTACATAAAGATTATTTTTAATGCAATAATCCAAAGATGGGTAAACTGACTGCAACCCCATAGAATACCGGGTATTGAGTCTGGAAATCGCAATTGAAAGAAATTAACAAGACGGACGAAAAGACAAGCTTCTCTCAGAACTGCTGCATAATTTGCTATAGGGCAGGGGGAGACTCCCCCCTCCAGCCAAAAATTAGTGTCTTCACAAATATCTTCAAAACTCAGATTAGCCTACATAATTCAAGCATCCACGGAAACGTATCCGTTTTCTTTAGTATACCTTTGCCCTTATGGTACTGTATGGATCATTTTTCACTGTCATTTTCGCTTGACTTAGGAAAATCGGCTCCAACTTTGCGTCCAATCCCCCAGGATTTTGACTAAGGTATGCCGCTGTATTAGAAACGGTTAAATTTAAAATCACTGGGCTATGAAATGGGTAGTCGTTTTAACTGATTATGGAATGGGTAGCTTGGTTACTGAATGGGTAGCCGTTCTTAAAAAGTACGTCGTTGCGACATATAGAATACGAGTTACCTTCATTTGAGGCGCGTAGCCTAAAATTGGTTAAAACAAAAAATGAAAGAGAATTAAGAATCCGTGGCATCTTTTAGATTTAGAGAGGGATCCAAGGTCCTCTGTGTACATACTTGATCCGATAAGTATAGGAAGTGTTTGGAGGGGGATGTTTTTTTTGGTGGGGGCAACTTAGATTAAAAGCAAAAAACCGGCGGATTATTTGGAATATATGATATATGACAGGGGAAAGCAGAGAACCTAGGATATTTTGGATTAAATAAAATAAAATATGAAACTGGCAGTACTGGAAAATCGATTTCCTTTATTATAGGCACGGATAATTTTCTATGTTCTTGGCGTGGGAGTAATTTTGAGGGTGAAGAGGGATGGATTTGAAAAAAGGTGAGTAGTGTTGAAATATAAAAAAAACGTCTTAAAGAGAATCTTGGAGGGACCTCAGAAACCTAAATGTAGAAATACCTATTTGTATGAGAAAGTGTTACATCTAGTTGGAAAATTCTTTACAGCGCTTTATTATGCATAGTTTTATATGACAAAAAGTATAAGAATCTGGAGACTCTTTAGTCTCAAATCTATGAGAAGACAGATCGTATGTTACCTATTTCATTATCATATTTGCACCATAAAAATATATTGTTGTATCAAGTCTTGTCAATGACTCTGCCATTAAGTATGCATTTTTAACTATCGCTTGTATCACATTTGGAAAAAAGATAGGTAAAAATAAAAAAAGAATAGCTGCATGAAAAATACAGTTAAGCATGGGAAATTGTAGCATTTTTAGGTTTCGCAAGTGTCATTGGCCGTTCTTGAGGATAATGTGTTTAATTTGCATATTTTTCTCAAGATTCAAAACTCGGGACTCAGTTCCCAAGATTGGGGGACGAGAGGGGGGGATTCCAGGGAATAAAACACTAGCTATTACCCACAAGTTGTAGCCGGTCAATCGATTTAAAAGTTCAACACTTTTTAAAATTAATTGAAAAATATATGTGAAAAAAAATGATAAATTAAATGTTTACGATCTATATCTTTGATTGTCTGTGCAGCTCACGATCTATTTTTAACCTTGATACGACCGACACAACGAAAATATTGGAGACTCCCGACGGAAAATTCTATCACATAGATGATTAAAAAATCAATCAACTTTCCCACATTGATCTTGAATAAATTATGTACAGGCTTGTATTGAGTCTGCAACGCCCGCATGG
Organism: Artemia franciscana; assembly: GCF_032884065.1. NCBI lineage: Eukaryota > Metazoa > Arthropoda > Branchiopoda > Anostraca > Artemiidae > Artemia > Artemia franciscana. The sequence goes on from NC_088874.1 coordinate 26,988,636, forward strand.
AAGCAAAACTGGGACAGGATTTTGAAAACATGTCTTGTAATATTTAATTGAAATAAGCAGTTGTGAATGCAATTGATAATTAGTAATAATAACTTAGTGCCATCAAATCTAGTTTTTTTTACCGAATAAATTAAGTGCAGATTTGCATTTAATTGCCGTATAAAAAATCCCCACTGGTCCATTTTTTCTGATTGATTAGCGTTTAACATGATAAACTTGGCTCCCCATTGGTGTTTTCACCCCTCCGACGCCGTAACTAGTAAAACTTCTGTCCTTCTGAAGGAGGGGGTACGTACGCCCAAAACTATCCCCCTAGATCAGTTCCTGAATACTGACCTCATTTTTCTGACTAATTTGCGTTCAATTATTTTACCTGACGGACGGATTGAGAAAAAAAAAATTTGTGCTTGTGTATTAATCAGAACACACTCAATAAGTGAAGTTAGGTTCTTTCGTGAAACAAACTACGGTGCAGGTACATTTTAATAAGATATTTGGTAATTGTTCATTATTCAATTGATTCACTTCAATTCAGAAAACACTCAAGAATTTTGCTGAGAAAATACGGTTTCATTGCCACAAAGACAAAACTCAATTTAGTTTGCTAAGCATAATGATAGAAGATAGTGTCTGAACATGGATTTTGAAATGAAGATTTGGGATTTGCCAAAGGCTGAAAAAGAGGTAATTAAATTTTTCCAGGATAAGGGGTTGTTCCCACAACAAAACAAAACACATTTTTCCTAATAAAGTATTATATTTTCATCATATTTTGTTTTATTTCATTAGCTTTATCAAAAATTTGGGCTATATATTTGCACATTAGGGGAGGGGGCTGAGGTGCATTATATTAAATACCTAACTTTACCTATCCTAACCACCTCTATATGTAAAATACTTCATTAAAGTGTACCTGCATCGCAGTTTGTTTCACGAAAGAATCTAACTTCACATATTGAGTGTGTTTTGAATAATATACAAGTACCGAAATTTTTTTAAAGGAGTTATTTAGACCATTCCAGAAAGCGAAATTTGGGTAAAACGGTTTATGGAAACATCTGAACGGCAATCAGCCCAGCAGGGCTCAGTCTTATTAGATCGAGTATAGTTTAGAAAATTAAACTACTTGAATTCTGTTTTGAGACAAGATGTGACAAGTCAACATGGATTCAATGAGTTCATTGTTCGAACGCCGTTTTTACTAGGCTTCGTAGTTACATTTGAATTTTTAGTTTTAATCTAGCAACATCGAATTTGGTTTTGTTTTAAATTGAGCAGAAATAAATAAGAATTTGTAGCCAGTAGTCAAATAAAAATTACAATTTGTCCGATTTTCTTTTGATGAATTAGAAGTTACTTTATTGAATTGTGTTCCCGACTTTCTAGTTAATTGATGTTCATTTACTATATCTGATAGACTGCATGAGAGATAGAAAAAAATCCTAAGGAGTCACTAAGCGTCGTAGATTCCAGAGCATTAGGTTTACATAAACGCGTTGTAAATAACGGCACCAAATAAAAGACAAGGATTTACGTAAATTTTGAGACTTAACTTTTCTTTAGCATTTTGATTGAAAAAAACCCTCCAACCGCAATATTAAAAAAAAACCTTTTTGGTTATCTTCGTTTTACATGAAAAATTCGTTTTTACGTTTTTACATGGAGAAAGTTTTCTCTTTACCCCCGAAAAGAGAAAACTCTCTTAACTGGCGACCCAGCGTCCTGTAAAAAAAAAATGCTCCAAAAGCATAGGACTTTTTGAGTGGCATTTACATGATAAATTTAGTCTTATTGGTTCGAGACAGAAATAGAAAATTCAACAATTTTGAGCTGAGTTTCAAGACAAGAGCCAGTAAGTCTAGATAACCCGAAGAGTCCAGCGTGGTTTTAAAATAGTCTATTTGCATGACACTCTCTGCGCGAAAGACAATTTAAAGTCAGCGTATCAGAATTGCAATCAATAGATTTTCCATAAATTCCACTGTGTCGACAGTGACCTTCGACAAGCAGATTAATCTAAAAGCACAGTATTACTGATAAAAGTAAAGAGAAAGGACAAACTGAAAACGAAGAAAAATTATTGCTTAACAGCATATGAAATATTTGAAAAACGATTTCAAATAAACTGCATTGTGATGTTTCCTAATATTTTTAGAACTCTAAAAAGTAGTGCTTTACTGAAAACTAAGCCTGCTTGAGGTTCTTTGGGGGAATTAAAACTGTGTATAAAGTTTTATGCCGGTAAAATACTATAAAGAGCTTTAAAAGTTCAGCTTCCAATCATTTTTTGCGTCAGTTTGTTTTTTCAGTAAAGCGCTAGTTTTTCCAAATTCCCAAAGCCAGGAATTGAAATTCCATCTTCTGGTTTTTATGTTTTAGCTTAATTTTTTTCGGCAAAAAGCGATTAGTATATTAACTCATTCCTGAAAAATCTAACGGTAAAATGTATAGAAGCAAGCTCAAGACTTGAATTTATGTATTAGACAAATCAAGGGGTACAATTTCGCATTTTTTGTTAATGAAAATATCCCCTCACTTCAAGAAAGGCAATTTAAAATTTAGGGAGGGCTTAGGGGAACCCAGAAGCTACAAATTTTAGTTACTTATTTTCTTTTTAAACCTTATTTAAATTGAAACACGCAAAATTGAAGGTTTTTTATTTTTGTCTGTCATATGAGGAAAGAATTTTTTTTATCAGAAATAATAAATTTTGGACAGTGAACCAAAGAGTGTAAAGGTTAAGGACAATCACCAGTACACAAGGAAAAAATTGCTTTTACGTTAATTTTCGTATCAACTCGAAAACTATAACTATACCGTACTTGCCAACAAATACTTTTATAATCTAAATATATGTGAAGCATTACTTATCCCCACAATATTTTTTTCATCAACAGCCAAAGAAAACAATAAAAAAAACATTGTAGTTCACGCCAATTAAATCGGTACAAATCAAATCAATTAAAATGGTTCAAGAAAGCAATAAGAAAAGAGACTGTAGAAACACACCCATTAAAATGGATCAAATCAAATGGATTAAAACGGTTCAAAAAAGCTATAAGAAGACACACTGTAGAAACACACCGATTAAATCGTTTCAAATCAGTCCGATTAAAATGGTTCAAGAAAACTGTAAGAAGAAACACACCAATTAAAACAGCTTAAATCAAACCGATTAAAATGGTTCAGGAAAACAGCAAGAAGAAACATACCGATTAAAACGGCTCAAATCCAACCGATTAAAGCAATTTAAGAAAACAGTAAGAAGGAACACACCGATTAAATGGTTTCAATTGAAATCTTTGTACAGATTTGAACAAACTTTCAGAGGAAAAGAGATCCCGAAAAAGGTTTTATTTTTTTTTAATCTGGTAACCTAGGTTTTAAAAATGTAATTCCCCCTAATATTGTAAACGTTAACACCACTCGTCTAGACAAATACACGGGTCCCCCATTTTCAAATCGTTGTCTTTCAATTTGCCAACAACTTTTCAGGTTTTGACACTTAAATTCAATTGGCAGATTGTTTTGAAGCCTAATTTCGATAGCTATTTTATTATTTTGTATTCTTAACAAAAACAGTTACACCTCTAACCTATTTTATCCAAAAAATCAAATTAAACTACATCACAGGCAGTCCAATAGCGCTGCTTAAGTAAAGAGCAAAATTACATATATGTTTTTTCTCTCTCTTCAACACTCCTTAGGGAAAGAGTTGTCCTAGAAACTCCAAAGAGGGCTTGCTGAATTGAAAATTCAAAGTTCTAGTGATGTTTTTAAGAATAAAAATGACAGGAGGACACCTGGTCCCCTTGCACGTCCTTTTTAGCTGCCCACGGCCCCTGAAACCTCAAAGATATCCAGCTAAATTATGAGACAGTCATTTCTTTCAAAATAGTTGAAAGGTCAAATAACTATATCTCCGGGGATGACATGACCCCCCCCCCCACCAGTGGGGAAAGATCTGTAAATGATGCAAGTTTCCCATTTTATTATTCGGACATGAATGCATCTTCGATCCTGGTTGTTCGAAAATACTCAGGTTATTAAGATGGAACTTTAAAAATGTCAAGGGGGTGGGTATTTAGCTCAGGATACTCCCAGGCAGCATCAAAGTTAAAGTCCCTAAACAGCTTTGTTCGGTATAACTTCTACTCGGAATCCCTGAAAATTCATTTCCCCTGCTCAACTGCTTTCAATAAACTAAGGGCCCAGCATCTAGAAGTTTACTTTTCCGTTTTTGATTGAAATTGCCAGTGACTTTCAAAAAAGGCAGAAAAAAACGAGACATTTCATTTCTAGTATTAAAAGACGAAGAGAATCGCATAAAAAAGGAATCAGTCCAATCAGTTTTTGATTGGTTTGTTGAAATATCTTATTTTGTGGTCCAACGCTCTTTTCTGCTTAAGACACCGGATAAAATAAGATTTGTGTAATAGCTCAGGTACATAGACTGTAATTCAGTTTTTATTCAGGGGGATATTTTGTCCGGGGGGGGGGGTAGCCTACAGAAAAAACTTTACAAAACGCATTAAAAATTAGTTTATATGTTTTTTTGAACTTTTTTATGAGTCAGATAAAAACTTGGGGGGAGGGGTTGTTCAAACCCAGAACCCCCTGGATTCGGCCTTGAGTCCAATACTAGCTAGAAATTTAAATGGGACGTTACGAAATGAGCGACTTCATCCTCAAAATTTTTTCCAAAGAGAGTCCTATTATCTCGCTCAAGAGCATTGAAAGAACTCGACCGGATCCCCCTCCCAATAAACAGTCATCTTGTTACCCAGATGCTGAAATCAATCCAGCTGCACCCCTCCCCCCATTAAAGGAGTCCAAATCCTCTCCCCCTATGTCAACAAAAAATTTAGATTAAATAAAGGCACACAAGTGAACTAAAACTGACCTGTAATATTCTATTCAAATAATCCTTTGAAAGAACCGAAAAGAGCAGTCACGGATTAACAGCTGTTACAATGATTCTGCTTCTATCTACAAATGAAGCTTCCTGGTTTAAAATGATATACTTCCGCAGCAGTATTAGATATACTCTGTCCTCGCGGTGTTGTGCAATCATAATTTTCTCATTAATGAGATGACAAATTTGGCTAATAGCAAATCTCCGCTTGTTTTAGCAAAATACACAAGAACGGTTATTTCCCAGCATTTCAAGTACAGAAAATGTGCTGGTAACTAGATATCAATCACGGACGCCAAGTTTTCTTCTTCACGAAGCTGGTGATACCCTGGCCATTTTAAACATTATGGAGGGGAGGGAGAAAAAAATGCTAAGCCCATAAAATCCACCAAAAAATGGGTAGATTTTAACAGGCGCATCACAGCTGTGCGACACGATGACCCATGGTTTTTCAGCTATTAAGAATTGATGATGCTAAGGGAATTCACCGGATTATTACTCTAGATTGTACCGGGATTTTACTAAGGGGATATACCTGGACCTTGCAGAGATTTTCCAGTTAACATCAATAAGTTCTATTAAACCCCCCCCCCCGAGGATGGTGTCGAGGTGTGATTGCCTAGGACTTATTCCTTTGGTTCAATAAAATCCTAACATTCTAAAACTATAATCAAGTAAATAGATTATGCAGGTACAAATGGCGAGTTGGAAGGGTCAGAAAGCTTCATGGGTGTTACCGAAGAGCCCGCTTAGGCATCTAGAACCAGTAGATTTTAAGCTACAGAAGAGAATTTTGAGATGAAAGTAGGTCCAATATTGAGTTATGTTTGGGAAGTTTGGGGGTTTGAAAGGGGAGGGGGAAATGGACAGAATATATATATATATATATATATATATATATATATATATATATATATATATATATATATATATATATATATATATATATATATATATATATATATATATATATATATATATATATATATATATGTATATATATATATGTGTATATATATATATATATGTATATATATATATATATATATATATATATATATATATATATATATATATAGATATATATATACATATGGTATATGTATATACCTAATAATGGTATTAGATGGTTCTTCCTCATGCCCAATGTGTGGAGGAAAGGGCGAGTATCTACTTCACTTCATGGTACTTTGTCCCAAATCACAAGTAGTATCCCGTCCATGGTTTTAAACTTGACCATAGCCGCTACTCCTTTCTTCCTTTGACGAAGAAGGTTTAAGGGTGATTCCTTCAGGGCGAGATGAAGGTGCATGTTACGTAATATGGAATGTTTTCTATAATATGCAGGTACATGTTACGTAGTAGGGAATGTTTTTGGTTGTTACGAAATAAAGTTTGGTTATTACATTATAGTTTTTTATTGCTACCTAATAGGACTTTTTAGAGCGGGGAAGTTTTATTAAGACATTTTTCTTCATGACGTTTTCAAGATATATCAAGACATTTTAAGACGCTTTTTAAGACATTTTTCTTCAAGACGTCTTTCCAGACATTTCAAGAAGTTTTTAAGAAATTTTTCTTAAAGACGAATCAAGACACTTTAAGACGTTTTTTGAGACATAGAGTCAAGACTATGCATGTTCACACCACCGTGACCATATGTGCCTGGTCTAACCTAGCACGCAATTTCAGGGGGTGTTATTAGAGATAAATTAGAGCTGTATAAAGAGGCATTTCTGAAAGGTCTTAATGGAAATGCCTCGTTTCTTTGACTAAGTGTTAGATTTCAGTCTCCCCTCAGTCGATTTTTTTAACACCTCCCACCTTAACTTTAAGTTGTAAAACACGTTAATACAAGCAATTCACACGATCACGGCAAAATATGACTGGCCCGTTGCATCCCTGTGATCAATATTATCATTCCTATGACCTGTTTAGATATTTTTTGATAAAAATATGATTTAAATACAATGATTCGTGTTTTTGCAAGTTATCCCCAACAAGGTACACCATGTCAACTCACACCTCCGTGCCTCACTATGACTGGCCCTCTGGCACCCCCTCATCATTCATAAGACAGTTTTCAGATGTTTTCTTGCAAAAAATCACGCATTAAATCCATTGGTTCATGTTTTTGCTACCCAACACTCCCAACAGTACCACACTATGACTGGCCCTCTGGCACACTCTAGCACCCTGTCATTATTCCTAACACATTTTCCAGATATTTTCTTGTTAAAAATCATGCATTAAATCTCTTGGTTAATGTTTTTGCAAGCCAACCCTTCGTGATATACCATGTCAGTTCACACTACCGTGCCTCACTATGTCTGGCAAACTATGGAACCCCTGATCATTCCTAGGACATTTTCCAGATATTTTCCTGTTAAAAATAATGCATTATAATCCACTGGTTAAGGTTTTCAGAACCCACCCCCAACGTGATACACCATGACATTTCACACCACCGTGCCAATCTATGACTGGATCTCTGGCGCCCTATAGCACCCCCTCCATCATTCCTAAGACATTTTCCAGATATGTCCTTGTTAAAAATACGATTTAAATCCATTGGTTCATGTTTTTGTAAGCCACCATGCACCCTGATACACCATGTGAGTTCACGCTACTGTCCCACACTATGACTGGCCCTCTGACACCCTCTAGTGCCCCCTCAACATTTTTAAGATATTTCCCAGGTATTTCCTTGCTAAAAATTATGCATTAAATCCGTTGGTTCGTGTTTTTTTTGTAGGTCAAACCTCCGTAATATACCATGTCATTTCACGCCGTCGCGCCAAACTATGACTGCTCCTCTCTGGCACCCTCTCACCCTTCATCATTCCTAAGACATCTGTTATATTTTTAAAATAAAGTGCTAACCAATTCCGCTTCCCTCCCACCTCTAACCCCCAGTTACAACAGTTCCACCTCCGATTCTGCTAGCTTTCATCCCGGTTCAACCAATTCCAGCTCCCACTACGTTCGCTCCGATCCCAACTACAAATATGTCTCCTGTTGCATTAGTTCAGCTTCCCCAACTTCTGTCCTCCGATTCCACAATTACGATTCCATCAATTCTACTCCAAGTTCAGCCAATTCCAATATTTATTATGCGGCTGTCCCTGTGGTAATCTATGGCTGATCATCGACAATAGCTAGTTTATTATGCTTAATGAATTGGGGTAAAACAAAGCACCAGCAAATGTTACTACTACCATAGTGGGTTTACCAACAAATACAGTCCATTAACCAGATTTTATCAACGATGAAATGTATAGCGAGGTTGTTAAAAGTTGTTCATGATCCAAAATAGAAATGTGTGACATCTCAAGAGAAAACGTAATGAAGTGTTTTATGGGTGGATATATTTTTTCTCTCCATGCTTTTGTGTATGATTGCGTGTACGTCTGTATTTCTGACTTTGTGTGGTTGTATGTGTGTGTTTTTTCCCTCAGTGTTTTTTATTTCGCTCTCCGTGCCTGTGTGTCTTAGTGGGTGTGTTAATGTTTGTCTGAGTTTGCGTGGTTGTTGTGTGTGTATGTGTGTGTATGTGTTTTTCCCCTTGTGTTTTTGTTTCTCTCTCCATGCCTGTGTGTTTGACTGTGTGTGTATCTGTGTGTCTGAATTTCTGTGGTTGCGTTTGTTGTGTGTCTCTGACTTTGGTAAAATAAGCCTGCTAACCGATCTCTGACTCTAGTAGATCTCCCTATGAGCCTGGCAGTAGTAGCTTTGTCTCTGAAAATTCCTTTTCTAGCGTCTCTGACTTTTTAATAAACATTCTAAACGGTGGAGTTGTTAGCGTACCCTAAAAAATAATGGGAACATAACAAAGTAATGCATAAATACATTTTTACTGAAATATTGCCAGGTGGAATATCATCATAAAAATGAATGCCTTAAATCCAGCCATAAAATACTTCATCATGTTTTCCCTTGAGATGTCGCATACTTCCATTTTGGATCAAAAACAACTTTTCATAATCTCGCTATACATTTCATCGTAGATAATATCGGGTTAATTCAATTCAATTCGATTCAATTTATTCAAATAAACTAGAATATAACACCAATAATAATAAAGATCCTGGAAGCGAACTTGTTGAGGACCATAACCACAAAAAATTGAAAATGAAGAAGAGAGAAAAAAAAGAAAAGAGAAAACATGGGTAACTAAAGCAAATTGAATAAGAATTTAGAGAGTTATAATATCAAAATTTTAGTACATTGTTATACAGCGTGCGAAAACTTGTGGATAGCTCGACAATGGAGGGTATTATATTCCATTGGAGTATAGATTTATAAATGGGGGATCGCTGGGCGGAACTAGTGACAAACTTGGGGACAATGAAGGAACGGTTGGATGAACGGAGACAGAGACCTTCAGAATTATTAATATTAAAATAAGATAATAATTGAGGAGGAAGATTTTTATGGTAAGCGGAGTATGCAAGGTATAGATTTAATTTTTTGATGATTTGTTCAAAAGGGATAATACCAAAATCGGAGTACAAGTCCTGGGTGGGATATAGTCGGGGCAGCCGAAAAACTGCTTTGATGGCACGGTTTTGGGCAGATTTTAATTTATTGGTAACTGAAGGGAAAGTGTTGCCCCAAACAGATCCACAGTATGAGATATATGGGTAAATAAAAGAGTAATAAAGGGTGACAAGGATATTGCGAGGAAGAAAATAATTCGCACGATTAATCATACTTACCTGTCGCAAAATTATGGCTCTGATGTAGGACACGTGTGTTGCAAATGATAGGGAGGAGTCTATGTGGACACCAAGAAACTTGGCAACTTCGACCTGTGGGAGGAGATTGGTAGAATATTTTAGGCCAAGTGCTTGCTGAGCTTCATTTTTTTTGTAAGGGGTTCGAAATAATACAACCTGACTTTTCTTGATGTTAATGGTCATGCAGTTAACTAGACACCACTCCTGTACTCTATTCAGAAGGGTTTGAGTAGAGGCGACGACGGATGGTAAATTAGGACCGGTGATGAAAAAGTTGCTATCGTCAGCAAAAAGTACTGGGTGCACTGATGGACCCAGGTCCGTAACCAAATCATTAATATAAAGGAGAAAAAGTATTGGGCCAAGAACAGAGCCTTGTGGGACGCCCCTTCGGACAAGTAGGGGATGTGAAGTCAACCAGCCCAGACTCACACTCTGTACTCTACCGGAGAGATAAGAGCCAAACCATGAGAAAGGAACTCCACGAATCCCTAAGTTGTTGAGTTTACTTAATAGAACACTGTGATCAACCATATCAAAGGCCTTAGAAAAGTCCAGAGATATGCCCAATACAGTATTTTTAAGGTCAAGTTGAGAACGTATAAACTGTGTGGCGTCTATTAGTGCATGAGCAGTTGAAAATTTGGAACGGAAGCCATATTGATGAGGAGAAATCAACGAATCTGAAGAATGAATCCCAAATAAAAAGGGAGAAAGACGTCGGAATATAATTCTCTCGAGCACTTTAGATATAACTGGGAGAAGTGAGATTGGACGATAATTACTTATCTGAGACGGATCGCCTTTTTTATGAATCGGGATAACAATTGCTGATTTAAATATTTCTGGGAAGACTCCATTGGTCATAGACAGGTTTGCTATGTGCACAATGGGTTCACAAACATAGGAAGATACGGTCATAAGAAGCTTATTACTTATGCCAAAGAAGTCAGGTGTACTACTATTAGAGAGACATTTGATAACTTGAAGCACCTCTTTACGATCAGTTGGAGAGAAAAACATGGATCCAGGATTCTTGCTAGGTTGTACTGACTGGGAGAAGGAACAGGAGTTAGCATTTGGAATATTAGTGAAATAATTATTAAAAGCATCCGGTACTGAACTTGGGTCAATTAATCTGTCACTGATGTCCTTAAGGTTAAGAGGTACAGATCTTGACTTTCTTTTTTTTAAAGAATTTCATTTATTGTTGACCAAATTTTTTGCAAGTTCCCTTTGCAATGAGAGATTTTTGAATAATAATAATTTTTTTTGCTTCCCGGACAAGTTTGGTATATAAATTTTTGTATTTTTAATAATTAGTCAGGTCAATAACGTTACTGGTTTTGCAAGCTAACTTATATAGGTCATTTTTTCGGTATGAAGAGATTATCTGGCTATTAGACATCCAGGGGCGTATATGGGTAGTTTTTCGGTTTGATTTACGAACTGGAAAGGTTGAACTGATAAGATCACTCAGTCCCTGTGTAAAACCATTTGTGGCTGAATTAACATCCTGACAATCCAAAACCTTGGACCAGTCGAAGGATTTCAAACGATCTGTGAACCTGTTCATATTCACAGTATTATATATTCTATTATACGTAGGGGTTTTAGTTCCAGAGGGCTGAGTAGTTGGTAGGGAGGGTAGCAAGAGATAGATTGGAAAGTGATCTGACAGGTCAGAAAATATTATTTTGGAGGACAGGTGGTTTCCCAGGGAAGTGGATACAAAAATGTTGTCAATTACAGTAGCTGTAGACCTCACAGGATCAACACTAGTAGGAAAAAGGATTGTGGGAAGAAGACCACTTGAGGTGAATGTTTCAAAAAAGGTATCACAATCATTATTATTGCTAACATTTAGTAAATTACAGTTGAAGTCCCCAAAAACTATTGCCTTCTTTTGTGGTAAATTAATAAAACTAGAAAAATCATCAAACAGGTTACAAAAGAAAGGGGTGGGAAATGAGGGGGGCTTATAAAATAATGAAAAAATAAAATAATTCTCGTCAACACTTATGTCTACGATTATTGAATAAATGCATCTATTATTTATAGGTTGCGAGAATAAGGATTCACAGTCTAATAGCCTGGTGAATTTCAGACTTGACCGGATGTAAAGAGAAATGCCGCCAGAGGACTTGGTTAATTTTCTTTCAATATGAATAGCTTGAAAACCAGGGAGGGAAAATTCATTCTTATCATCAATTTCTGAAAGCCACGTTTCCGTTATTCCAATTACGTCGAAAGGGTAGTAACCATTAATTAAAATTAAGTCTTTAAAATTAGCCCACTTATCCCGTATACTTCTGATGTTAAAGCAAATCACATTAAGTTTGGTCTCTTCCATTAGCTTAGGTTTCACATTTTTCACAAAATCAAAAGTGTCGAGATATTCACAGTTAATTTGGTTTAAAGGGCTATCGGGGCTAGCTAAGGGGCTGGTGGGCAAATTATTTTGGTCATCGTAATAGTTAAAAACAACATTATTACACAGTGATAAATTCGTGAGAAACGTAAAATCTTGTACGGTGCACATTTAAACATCCATTGTGGTCTGAGTTTCATCATCTCCTTGATTAGAATATTGGAAATCTTCTTCAGCCGACGAAATATCATTGGTGGTAATTTTGGACTGGGATGGAAAGTTTGCCGTTTTTTTCTTAGATTTCTTGCCTTTGACTAGGACAGTGGCATCGATTACCGTCCTGGGGGTTGTGGCAATTTCAGAGCCTGCATTGATTTGATTTGCAGTTGAGTCTACAGGCTTAACTAGCTTTGATGTGGAATCTATGTCCTTTTTCATGGAGGATAATTGAGCCCTAGCTGTTTCTAATATGTCATCACCTAGGAGTTTAGTGATAGCTTTCTTCTTGAGAATATTTTTGGTTTCCTCAGCTTCATTACTAACCTCAATTAAGTGACTGACTGTGAGATAAGTTACAAGCCTTTGCCATTCTTGGCTATTTTTAGATGAATCTTTTTGAGGGCAAGATGTTGAAGTAAACTTAGGTAAGGGATGGGGGGAATGACTAGAACCTTGAGTATGAACATTATTTGCTTCTTTTGGAAATCATACTGTCTTTGCATCTGCTACAGCAACTGTTGCTTGGCTTCTACTGGGCTGACGGGGTGTGGGTTGCCAAGGGATTCTTGCAGCTACAACTGAGTAGGGTAGGTTCATTTTATCAGATGTTCTAAGGATTACAACTCGCTTTTGGTGAGCTGGGCAAGATTGTTTTTGGAGGGCTGTGTGTCCCTTACGGTTACAATTTCTGCAGAAAGGGTCTGACTCAGGGCATTCACTAATTGCGTGGCCTGTTTTCCCACACTTAAGGCAAGACGGATGGGACTGTTTGCAGTGTTTTTTGCTGTGGCCGTGGGCCAGACAAGTGGAGCATTGTAGGGGCTAGAGGCTTATAAATCTTGTAAAAAAGAGACATACCGTACAAGAATATTTCTCCACTTAGCTCAACTTTGCAGGAAATGAGGATTGAACGGCTAGGGTGAAGAAAACCTTCTTTGTTTAAACTTAGCCTTATAGCAGTTGAAGGATTGATGAGAAGACCTGAAGAATCTATTAGTTCAGTTTGTATTTCCTCCACTTTTACACTGGTATCAACACCATACAGCACATACTTGTGTAACTTTTCCACATCTTTTTTTGTGGCTAAAATTTTTGAGCCATCAAGAATTATTTCTTTGGATTTTGACAGGACATGGTCTGCCGCCTGAGAAGACGTAAAGTAAATATCAATAGACTCGTCCTGCTTGAAAACAACTTCAAAATTCACCTTGGTGATCAGAAAGACAGCTTTCCTAATTTGCATTATTCGATCTTTTGAAAAGGGTTGGTCATTGGTTTTCTTGATTGAGACAGTATAATAATTGGGGTGATCGTTAGCACTTGTTTCTGGGACACTTGAAGAGAGGGGTTGCACTATCGTTGGTGAACGAGTTTCATCCTTTTTCCTCTTTTTGCCAGGCGTCTCACATCTTTCATTAGAGTTAGTTTCGGCTAAGGCCTGAATTCCTGACAAGTGGCTAACAGTTTTGGATCGCGTAGTTTGGGGGGGGGGGGGGTTCTAGGAAGAGTTTTATAGGTAGGTTGGAATGGCGACCGGCTAAGGGTTTCAGTGGGAGTATCCTTCTCGGGTGGTAGCCTTAGGGGCTTTTTTCCCGTCATTTATTCCGACGAGATACTGCAGATTCACAAACTGTTAATCAGTCTTAATCACAGTTTTTAATTATCGATAACACCAATATATTCAATTATACACTAATAATAACTCACTTTGTATGAAGTGAGCAATCCCTCACAATTAAGTCCGCGAGTTAATTGCGCAATCTAACACAATACAGTACAAAAAGTAATCCGATTAGGTTCATAAGCTAGTTCCTTTTAGTCCAGATACCAAACTCATACTGTTCTCATAATATTCATAATACTCACTCATAATATTTACATGCGCTTTGTTTTTTTATAGATTCGTCCTTATATTAATTGGTGACATTATCAATCAATGCCCTTTTTATTTTGTTTTCCATTACACTGTCTAATACCACATTATTTTTACATAGTTTGCAGTTTTGGCACGCAGACAAGATATGGCTTATGATATTGGTAGAGAAGTTCGCCTTTCTTCTTTCGACCTTCCTTTGAATGCTAAAGCCAGAAAGATAGCGATAGGGTCTGTAAATGGGTAAAGTGTTACCAACAGGAAGAAGTTGGGCTTCATTATTAAGTAAAAGTCTTGTGTTTTTATTTTCATCGAGCACTAACATTTCTGGAAATATTACTCTCGCAAATCCATCAACATAATTATTGTATCTTTTCGATATTCCAAAGAAAAATTTAATATTTCACTGTCCTGACATTGCAAGCATAGATTTCCAATAGTGTCACCACTTCTACTTTTTTCGTAGTTCAAATATTTGTCTTTGTCAGCATTCAACGCAACGATAACTTTATCATTTGCACAAAATTGCTTGGAATGTCTAATCTTCACTTTTTTAAAGTACGATTTAAGTGTTTATTTTTCCAACGTACAACTGATACTGATCGAAAACATACAATAAACTATCTATTATTGATGATCAGCAAAAGATTACCACGAAAGCAGCCGCATACAAAATCTTGGAATTGGTGGAACTTGGAACGGAATTGGTGGAATCAGAATTTTGGAAGCGAGGACAAAAGTTGGGGAGCCGGGACTGATACAACCAGACCCAGATTTTGAGTTCGGATCAGAGTGGGCGAATCGGGACCCAAAATCGGTTGAACCAGAGTGGAACCCAGCAGAATTGGAAGTGGAAGCGCTGTAACCGGGGGTTAGAAGCAGGGGGAACAGAATTGGTTATCACCAATTCTGCGGTAGTGCGTCTAATAGAGCAATATAAACGTGACATTTTCTTTATGACCTCTCAGAAATAGCCGAATATAAAAAGGTGCCTCTTTTTTCTTTGTTTGCATGCTTAACTGACTAGCGAGAAAATGTATTGTGAAGTTAACTTTTTTCTTAGTATTATTATTATAACTAATGAGGCTTCTGCTGCATAAAGTGTAATACTCAAATCAATGTTTGGATTAACAAATTTTTGAATACTTTGGACAATTTTATATCATTCTCTAAGAAAACACTCTAAAAATTCTCTAAGGAGGACCCTCTAAAAGTGCCAGTACCATATCACCAAGAAATGAAGAATCACCTTGCCTGGATTGGTTCAGAGTTTATTGATCCTCAATAATGCCTTCGCTAAAACTCTTTTCACTATAATGATCATGCGATAATTCACCTAAGTTGCTCACGTAGCCCTGGTAACGTGAGAAGGCGATAGGGATATTATCGATCCAAGCAACTACATATCTATGATGTAAAATCAGGTGGTTTGCACTCGGGGATGATGGATATGAAACACATGATTCATAACTTATCAATCGAGAAAGAAACTAGTGAATTCCCGGATTGTGAAACAGTTTAACATGTAGAAACTATTTTCCAAAACATAAAATTAGGAAGGCTTTCATAGTCCAACTGTCTAGCACTCCATTCCGTTAAGAAGGAATCGCTATCGAATCCTAATGTGGACAAAAATCTTTGGAATATAAAAGGTTCCCAGAGAAAACAATAAAAACACATTGAAAGAAAAATGAAAATTCAAAAAAAATCTCTTAAAGTGTTACTAACATCCCTTAACATAAGTAAACATTCCGCTATTACATAACAAGCAAAGAAACTCGGAAAAACATCTTGAAGAAAAATGTCTTAAAAAACGCCTTGAAAATAATCTTGAAGAAAAATGTCTTAAAAAACGTCTTGAAATGTCTTGGAACATCTTGAAAAACGTTTTGAAGAAAGATGTTTTAGAAAACGTCTTAAAAAACGCCCTGAAGAAAAATAACTTAAAAAACGTTTCGGAAATTCTCGAAAAAACTTGAAGAAAATGTCTTAATAAAACTCCCCCTCTTGAATATTGGATCCTAACACGTCCTATCAAGTAACAACAAAAGAACTACGATGTAACAACCATACCTTATTACATAACAACCAAAACTAAACATTCCGTATTACGTAACATGCACCCGCATCTCATAGAAAACATTCCCTATTACGTAGCATGGACCCGATCTTGCTCCAACGGAATCGCCGCTAAGTCTTCTTTGTCATCTTAAGTCATTGAAGGAAGAAAGGAGTAGTGGCTAAGGGCCAATTTAAAATCACATATGGAATACTACTATTACAGGATTTAAGGAAGGGATTATTTTCTGGTATTGTGGGGACAAGTTAGTAGTTTGTTTCAATAACGGGATCTAAAGATTATGGGACCATAAGAAAGATTGCAAAATATATAAAACTGGGAACGACACATAGAGATTTTCGTAAGGAGGGGGTGGGGTGAGTGCTGAAAATAATACTGAATGTGTGTAAGCTGTTTTTCGTTTATTTGTAGTCATGGCCCTTATGTCTTTAGAATACTAAATATCTAAAATAGCTATTAGCTGGAAAATAGCCCTCTCCCTTCGAGGAAAATATTCCCCTGGAAAATATTCCTCAATGGAAAGTACCCCAGCCTTGAGGAGGAAGCAACCGCTTTCATATCCATAATAATTTCTGTTCGTTTTCAGGTTTGATGTTGCTCCTTACTTTCAGTTGAAAAACTTGATTGTCTATTTAATTACTTACAAATAGTATTTTTTAATGGGAAACATGCGGAACTAGTTTTTTAAAGAAAAGTAAAGAGCCTTATTAAACCAAAAATGAGCAGAAGTAAAGTCAAGTAATCTTCAAAGTAAAAATTATGGAGTCTAATAGAAAAAAAGATATAAAACATTTTTTTCTATGAAAAAGACTATGTCAATAAAAAATGAACAGAAATTGATTAAAAAAAAATTCCATAAAAAAAGTTTGTCAAAGAATAGTATAGAATCTCATTAAGCCAAAAATGAGTTGAAATAAATTCAAATAATTTTCCAAGCGGAAAACTAGCACAAATCACCATCAATAAATGAAATAAACCCAAAACGAGCAGAAATTACAATAAATAACCGATTCAAACTCAAAAGAAGCAAAAATTAGCATGAGTAGGGCTGGCATCCCCCACACCTCCTCAAGACCATAACATAATTTGCGCTTTACTGAAAACAAAATATATTTTAAATGTTTTCACTTTTTGACTTTAACAAATAAAGAAGTATTAAGACTATAAGGAATAAATTTTCTGCATGGATTATTTTCCAGGAGGGTATTTTTCACGGGGGGGGGGGGTCAACGCCTAAAACCCGTCCTTAATTAGCTATTTATTTGTAGCTCTTCTATACCTGAAGGGGTTATTTTCCAGAGGGTATTTTTTTACGGGGGGGAGGGGGTAAACGTCTAGAACTCTTCCATGGTTAGCCATTTTTTTTTGGTAGCTCTGCTATATCAGAAGGGTTGTTTTCCCTTACATGAAAGAGCGAAACATAGATTAGTTTATAAGGTTTCCATCTAATTTGGCTATCTCTCTCTGGCCGGTTTCTTGATATTTCTTATTATATGGATAACTTTTCCTCTATCTTGTTGCCTTGGCCCTTGTTCTGTTTTCTTGCCTCTCAACTTATTTCTATTTTAAGATCAATAGTATTTAAAGTTATTCTTCCTGTATTTTAATATAAAGCTTCACGTTAACCAAACAACCGGCCTTCAAAGCTAAAGATAAAAGATTCTTAAGCTTTCCTACCTGATTGATTGGTATTATGACTTCTGTTCGTTTTGTGTTTTATAGTTGCTCCTTCCTTTCAGCTATAAAAAAAAAATTTCATTAATTTTTCAAATAATACCTGGAAACTTGGCCTCTCCGTGAAACCCCACCCCAACAAAAAATTCTCCGTTGAAGTATTTCCCGTGCAAAATACCCACCTTGCCAAAAAGTTCCCTCCAAAAAATTATGTTCTAGCTGAAAATTCCCCCCGTTGAATTTCTTGCGAATGAATTAGATAACTTCGAAGACCACACTAGCCTTTCCATGACGAAAGTAAAACAGTTCAAAATAGGGATGATACCTTTTTATTGACAGTGAAGAGATATAAAATTATTTAACTGGATATTTCGAACACATATACAGCGTTCATCATCAGCAGTAAAACTGGTTTACTTGCTGATGATGAACACTGTATATGTGTTCGAAATATCCAGTTAAATAATTTTATATCTATTCACTGTCAATAAAAAGGTATCATCCCTATTTTGAACTGTTTTACTTGCGAATGAATTCGTCTGAAATATTCTCCTTAACATACATTCCTTTGAAAAAGACATTAATTTCAAGCCGTTTTTCAAAACAAAATGGGAATCTCCTTCCGTGGAAATTTCCCCCAAGAATCCTCCCTCTTCCGTGGGGAGTCGATCATGTTATCAGTTCTTCCATGGATAATTTGTCCCTTGAAAATTGCCCCATACAAAATTTTTCTCGTAGAGATCTCCCCCGCCATGAAAAAAATCCCCTAGAAATTGCCAACCCAAACGAGGATTTCTCCTGGAAAGTTTTCCAGGAACAGCTCCACATGCAAAATTGAGACGGCAAAGAGAGAATGTGACAAATAAAAATAGTTTCACATAGAAATTCTGTTAAATTTCCCTAGCGCAAGATTTTCCTAGGAAAGATCACCCCAGGAAACTTTCCTCCCAACGGAAAAATCTCAACGTGGAGAACTACCCCGCCCACACATAAACATGCTAGTATATTTCTCAATAAAATGGTATATCTAAAAATTGGAAAATCAAAAAATTGTGATCGTATGTATCCGAGGGCTGAGAGGTTGGCGGGCAGCAAAAAAGGGCACTTGACTCTCAAAGGGGAAATAGAGCTTTCAGCTTCCACTCGAATGAGCCCATTTCTAACTTTTTACGAACACGATTTTCATATAAATTTGCCGTTTTTCCAATGAAACTACCATAAAAGTATACATAAGAGGGTATACTTACCAAACTACTTATAAAACTCATCGGCTTTTAATGGTAATATAAACTGAGTCCAAAAACGATAATAATAAATACCTACTTGTCTTTAGGTTTCAGGCACTGTAAAAGAGTGTATGCCTCTTGTGAATATTCTACACCCATTGATACTGATTGTAAAATTACTCTGGGGAATCTGTTTTAGTAACAATTGACTCTTCTCAGATGGCTGGCTTTCACGCCATTTACCTTATGAAAGCTTTTACGAAACTTAATTATAAAGTGAGATAGATTTGTGGGCAGCTTCTGCAATGAGTAGCAATCCAGTCCAAAATTTTTATAATACAATACAAGAAAACTTGCTATAGAATTATAATCGTTCATTCCATAACTTCAACTATTATACGGAGAATTACAGATTTGATTTACGAGTTTCCAAATTCGTCCCATACGAGATTTCAAGAGATAATTTAGCAAATTGTTTTTTTAATGATGTTTTGCTCTGACTATCTTAAGAATAAAAAAAAAACACCTTATTGTGATTGAAAATTGTTGATACGTTCTAAAGTGGGTGTCTTATTTACAAATAATTAAATTTATTCCTCTTATTAACAATGTTTAAGAGGAATCTAATTAATCGTGTTTTAAAAGGAAGGCTAATCCTAGGACATTTTTCCGTTAATAAAGGACAATGTCCGTTAAAGATTTATTAAAAATTTGATTTATTAAAAATTTTCGTAGCTAATGGCGGTCCTAGACTGCTAGCCCCACTTTTGCCTAGATGCTACAGGTAAAAATCAGGCAAGTGGACTACGACCTATATTAACTTTTAAAATTAAAAAGTCCATAATAAGAGGGGAGGGGGATTACATGAACCGAGTTTTTAATTTGAATGAAATTCACAGCCATATTATGAAGATTAATTTTTGTTTTACAATGGATAAAAACAAGAATTGAGCCAACAAAATGGTGCAAACTCCTTGTCCCTTTTATTCTATTCAGAACTTCACAGTTTATCCCTGACAGAGTCGCCACTATCTCTATATCTTTCTTTTGCTTCCTCCTTTTCATTTTACTTTTTTTTGGGATTACCGAGAAAAACCATATTCAGTGTTTGGTGATCCAGGTAGATTTTAAATAAATATATTAATCTATATTCACATATTCTGAGGCCTGCATTATTTACCTGAATTTTCCCCTCATCTGAACCGAAGTAAAAATGCTTCATTACCTTCGGTTTTAAATCGTTTAATTAATAAACAGAATTTTAAAATATACAAAAAACGAGCTTCTACGCGAAAACGTCTTCTCTGTCAGCCCCAATTGCTTCCCCTTCTTCCAAAGCTGAGAAATTTAAAAAATGTGAAGGCCGGTGGACTTCATGGTAGAATTCTTTGGGATTTGCCAACTGCAGCTCATACTTCATGCTTGGATCGTGACGAACGCCTAAATTAAGAAAGGAAATAAGTAAAAAAAATCAAATATATTTAAACTTAAAGCCTTAGCTTTGTGCCATCGCCATCGTTTGTTGAAATTATAAAGTAAATGAAATTTGTAATGCATCACGTTAATGTGTCATTTATATTGTAATGTGTCATTTAATTTCATTTTTATCTGACATGCCAGTTGGATTCATTGGTGTAAGTTTTTATAATGTACTTATATTTTTTACTAATTCCCCCAGTTTTTTCATTTTATTCATTGTACTCACTGTATTTGACAGGTCAGTTTGATTGATAGGCCATTGCTGTAGGCAACAAGTTCGGCAGTTTTTATATTGTGAGAGTTTTGCTTGATAATAAAGTACTTCTTTTTACACGATCTTTCCAGAAGTAAACCTGACTAGGTTAAGCTTTCATATTTCTTGAAACCTTTCAGCCAAAGCAATTGACTGAACCATACCTTGAGTATCTACAAGCATATATCCAAACCTTGCGATGATAATCCGATAATACAAAAGTATTCTTGACATGGAGCACTTAACATTTATCAAGCTTCACATATAAACTGCAATTGTAAGCTTCAATTTTCACATATTAAATAAAAAACAAGTACATACAATTTCTTCATGGACACACATATTATATGTATGTTGAAACAAATTGAGTCGAACAGCTCTCTCACACAGTTTTTCTTAAAAAAAATAATCACCCTAATTCGTTTATTTGGCATTAATGCATTGAACATTACTTGGATTTAATTTAGTTACGAGTTACGAGGCCCTTCTAAATATGAAGTTTCATGAAAATCCGATCACTCCTTCGTAAGTTAAAAATACGTCTTTTTTTCTAATTTTTCAGAATTTTTCAATGTCACCAGATCTGTTCGGGATTTAAAATAAAAGCTCTGACACACGATATCCTTCTAAATATCAAATTTCATTGAGATCCGATCACCCGTTCGTAAGTTAAAAATACCTCATTTTTTCTAATTTTTCAGAATTACCCCCCCAACTACCCCAAAGAGAGCCAATCCGTTCCGGTTATGTGAATCATGTATCTAGGACTTGTGCTTATTTTTCCCACCAAGTTTTATCCCGATCCCTCCACTCTAAGTGTTTTCCAAGTTTTAGGTTTCCCCCTCCCAGCTCCCTCCCCCAATGTCACCAGATCCGGTCGGGATTTAAAATAAGAGCTCTGAGACACGATATCCTTTAAATATCAAATTTCATTGAGATCCGATCACCCGTTCGTAAGTTAAAAATACATTATTTTTTCTAATTTTTCAGAATTAACCCCCCCCAACTACCCCAAAGAGAGCGCATCCGTTCCGGTTATGTCAATGATGTATCTAGGACTTGTGCTCATTTCTCTCACCAAGTTTCATCCCGATCCCACCACTCTAAGTGTTTTCCAAGATTTTAGGTTTCCCCCTCCCAACCATCCTCCCCCCAGTGTCACCAGATCCGGTCGGGATTTAAAATAACAGCTCTGAGACACGATATTCTTCAAAACATCAAATTTCATTAAGATCTGATCAACCGTTCGTAAGTTAAAAATACTTCAATTTTTCTATTTTTTTCCGAATTAACGGGCCCCCCACTCCCCCCCCCCCAGATGGTCAAATCGGGAAAATGACTATTTCTAATTTAATCTTGTCCGGTCCCTGATACGCCTGCCAAGTTTCATCGTCCTAGCTTACCTGGAAGTGCCTAAAGTAGCAAAACCGGGACCGACAGACCGACAGAATTTGCGATTGCTATATGTCACCTGGTTAATACAAAGTGCCATAAAAATCTAATAAAAATTCTAAAATTCAAAAAAAATCTAAATAAAAAATTTGTGACCCTTTTCCCTTTTTTGAGATAATATTGTTTAACTGGACAGCCGTATTTGAGACACGATATCCTTCTAAATATCAAATTTCATTAAGATCCAATCACCCACTCATAAGTTAAAAATACTTCATTTTTCTATTTTTTGCGAATTAACCGGCCCCCTACTCCCCCCCCCCAGATGGTCAAATCGGGAAAACAACTATTTCTAATTTAATCTTGTCCGAACTCGCCAAATCACTGAACCCCTCCCCCCAACTCCCCCAAAGAGAGCGAATCCAGTACGATTCTGTCAATCACGTATCAAGGACATTTGTTTATTCTATCCACCAAGCTTCATCCCGACTCCTCCGCTCCAAGTGTTTTTCCAAGATTTCCCCCTCCAACTCCCCCCAATGTCAAAAGATCTGGTCGGGATTTGAAATAAGAGCTCTGAGACATGAATTCCTTTTAAAAATCAAATTTCATTACGATCCGATCATCTATTCGTAAGATAAAAATACCCCAATTTTCATGTTTTCCAAGAATTCCGGTTTCCCCCTCCAACTCCCCCGAATGTCACAGGATCTGGTCGGAATTTGAAATTAGAACTTTAAAGCACAAGATCCTTCTAAATATCAAATTTCATTAAGATCTGGTCACCCTTTCATAAGTTACAAATACCTCAATTTTCAAAATACCCCCCCCCCCCCCAATTCCACCAAAGAGAGCAGATCCGGTCCAGTTATGTCAGTCACGTATCTTAGACAGTTTTCTATTCTTCCCATCCAGTTTCATCCTGATCTCACCGCTTTAAGTGTTTTCTAAGATTTCCGGTCCCCTCAATTGCCCCCTCCCCCCCAATTACGCTTGATCCGGTTGAGATTTAAAATAAGATATCTGAGTTACGAGGTCCTTCTAAATATGAAGTTTCATGAAGATCCGATCACTCCTTCGAAGTTAAAAAAACGTCATTTTTTCTTACTTTTCAGAATTACCCCCCCCCCAATTGAGCAGATCCGTTTCAATTATGTAAATCACGTATGCAAGACTTCTGCTTATTTTTCCAACCAATTTTCATCCCAATCCCTCCAATCTAAGCGTTTTCCTTCATTTTAGGTTTCCCCACCCCAAACTTCCCCCAATGTCACCAGATCCGGTCAGGATTTAAAATAAGAGCTTTGAGACACGATATCCTTCTAAATATCAAATTTCATTAAGATCCAATCACCCACTCATAAGTTAAAAATACTTCATTTTTCTATTTTTTTGCGAATTAACCGGCCCCCTACTCCCCCCCCCAGATGGTCAAATCGGGAAAACAACTATTTCTCATTTAATCTTGTCCGGTCCCTGATACGCCTGCCAAGTTTCATCGTCCTAGCTTACCTGGAAGTGCCTAAAGTAGCAAAACCGGGACCGACAGACCGACAGAATTTGCGATTGCAATATGTCACCTGGTTAATACAAAGTGCCATAAAAATCTAATGAAAATTCTAAAATTCTAAAATTCAAAAAAACTCTAAATAAAAAATTTGTGACCCTTTTCCCTTTTTTTGAGATAATATTGTTTAACTGGACAGCCGTATTCAGCTTTTCAGTCTAGTCATTTTCATTAATAATTGCGTCTCTCATGATAACTTAATCTCCCACAGTCCCCTGGGGAAGGGCCGCAAGTTGTGAACTCTGGCCATTGTTTACATATGGTACTGGTTATTTAGAAGTATACAAACATTTTCGGGAGGAGGGAGGGTTGGTGAATAGGGGGTTCGGAGAGAGAATATTGCGTGGGAGGATCTTTTCACGGAGGAAGTTTTCATGAAGAAGGGGATTTTCCATGAAGGGGCGCCGGATTTCCCAGCAAAATTTAAAAAACGATCAGAATTTAAATAAAAAATCAAATCTTTTCAACTAAAAGTAAGGAGCAACGCTAAAACTTAAAATGAACATAAATTATTACTTGTATGAGGGGGTTCGCCTCCTCGTCAGTACCTCGCTCAACGAACAGAAATTATTACTTATATGAGGGGATTCGCCCCCTCGTCAATACCTCGCTCTTTACGCTAAAGTTTTTTAGTACTTCCAAAAGAGCTATTTATTTTAATTAAACGGCCTTTGTGATTGAGGGGTCATTATTAAAGCATTGGAACAAAATTTGAACTTTAGCGTAAAGAGCAAGGTATTGACGAGACGGTGAACCCCCTCATAAACGTAATAAAAATATACAAATATAGAAGTTTGTTATGTAAGTTAATTCGTATATTTATTACTAATAAAAACGTTCGTAAATAAAATTAAAAGTAGTAGCGCCCTTTTCAAGTAACTAAAAAAATTGGAGGGCAACTAGGCCCCCTCTCCGCCCCTTTTTTCTCTCAGTCATCCGATCCAAATTTTGAGAAAGCCATTTAGCAAAATGCAAATCCCGTTAAAGCTATTCATGTATGGTGACCCACACCATAGGCTCAGGCCCGGTCAAATTTCTCAGCACTTCCTACTCTAGTTTAAAAAAATATATTATGCACCCCACTCCACCCCCAAGGAGATATCATACATATATACCAGAAATTGGGTACTGCATAAAACTGTTTAGCTATTTCTTCAGTTTCACGATTTTATTTTGTACCTTATATAAGTCCCACCTCTTTTGTTCGCAAAATGCATGTTTATTGTTTATATTTAATTCGATATGATGCTTGGTGTTTTCCTCGGTTTTCTGATATTTCTGCAGTTTATTTTGTAGATTACATAGTGAAATACTCCGTCAAGGTCTATTAACTGGATAAATCATTCATTCAAGCCCAGTTAACAACTATTGTAGAGAAGGGGTATTCCCTGGGTACCATCCAACCTAATTAGCAGTAATACCACGTGTAGATTTCATTGCCCTCCAATGAATGTGCAATTATACAATTCGAATAGCATTTCCCATACAAAACAGAATTTTGACTGCTGAATCCAATAATTTCCAGATTATAAATGAATAGAATGTAAATACAAGATGCCAAAACAGTGCAACAGTGGTGTCAATTCAAGAAAATTGGGGGGGGGGGAAGGACAAGTTGGGTCGTTTATTTTAATGAAAATACCCCCAAAAAAATCTATTGAAATCAAGAGGGCACAGGCCCCCAACCTCTCCCTCAACTGACGTCATTGAAGTAGAAGTGTTTTTTGTCATATTTTGTTAATTATAATTTTTTGACAAATTGTCGTATTAAGGAAAGTACGGAGGATGAGGTAAGTAGATATCAATATTGTACAATAAGACCCTCTGGTACATCCTCAAAGGCTCCCGAAATCAATTTTCCCAATTTACAAAAACACAACGACGATATAAAATTTATTAAAACCAATCCAGCTATTATACTATCCATGAATAACACCAATTAGTACTTTCAGCATGAATTTAATAAATAAAAGATTTTCATGTATCAGATACATATTAATTAGCATGCATTGTTCGGTTGACCACAAGGACACTTTCAATTTTCAAGAAGTTTAAGATCAACCACCTGCCTTTTCTTTTTTCAAGAACAGATTTATTGTTTATTAACACAAAAGGGACACAAAGAAGCGGTCGTCAACCTAGACAGATTTCCTAATAGTCCTTCATCAATACTCCTTCGACTCATGACAAAGAAGAATACTACTTTGATGGATGTACAACTTGAAGCGCCCCATGTGCGGCACTCACACTTCCACAAATGCCTCCTCACACCATACGTGGCATACATCCGCCATGTATGACAAGCCCCACATGAAGAATAATATTTTTGAAACAGGACAGCACCTCACACTGCTTAATTTGAAAAACAAAACATCAATGTTATTTAAAGGATCTGTGCCTGAACCCTGTCCATAATTTCCACTTAAGATGCAGATTTACTGCATCTTTTTCGACTCGTGACCGTCCAGGGGCCAGTTTGGGAATTGTCTCAAATGATCGATGAATGTCCTGAATCAATAATATGGTAAATACGCATTCCTCCCACGATCTTTGACCAAAGGCTGGAATTGAAAGATTCTTTGATCTATATATAAGGCATGCATAGTTGGAGTGTCAAGAAGGCCTTGAACTTTCTATTCCCCCCCCCAACATTTACACATTTTATTCATGATGGTTAATTTCCATCATTGCTAGTATTAGAAGTTTTTGAAGAAACACATTATACATTCGGAGCTAATATTCGACTTTTACTCACATGCTTGTTTGCAACCCCCTAGATAAGGAAAGAAATAAGGAAATAAAAATTTTAGAATAGTGATTTCACATACAAACTTAAATGGAAAGTAGGGCATGTTATACTTTTTTTGAAATCAGTAGTATGTCTATATTTCTATCGTCATGAGTGAAGGACGATGGGGCCCTGGTTTGTGTTATAAATAAACTTACATCATTTTTATACAATCCTAAAAAGTGCTTATGCCAGATTTGCCTCTCACTCGCTCGGACTAACTGTCTTAGCCTTTTCTACAATTAGCCAAGGCTTGATGTTTTTTGTTGTTGAAATTTTGTGTGCATACATGCTGTACCAACCCAGTCTCTTCTTCTATTGTTATCAGTTTTATCATGGAGCACAAGACCAAGTTCTTCTTGTGATCGTAATTATAAGCATAAAAACGATATTCAGTGTAAACCTGCTCTTGAAATGTATATCCCCCACACGTTGATTTACACAAGAAAAACTTTTGTGTAACTTTTATAGAAATCGCTAAATACAAAGGGAAAAGTAATTTTCAAACTTGAGTAGTCAATTTTCCCTTCCAACTGGCACCCTGGCAATTTCTAATTTATTCATAATTGCTACCGCAATAATGCGAAGATTTGTTCAAATTTTCTGGGTTTTCTTTGTCAAACAAAGAAGCATCCGTCACTAGTTGTGACAGGAGTTCGTCCTTGCCGGATGTTATTATTGCTTTTGCTGATGACAGTACTCTTGGCACAACTGGTAGAATTGAGCCTGATCTTCGTCCAAAGATAATATCCCTTTTTGAAAGAGTTACCCAGTGGTTTGATGTAAATTTTCTTGCCTTAAATGTCTAAAAGTTATGATTTCTCATTTCCTCCAGAGTCTCAATGGCTTGCCCTGACTTCAACTCTGCACTTCCAACAATTTACAGATTCTTCACACTCCATCAGTGAGGTCTGACTTCAACCCTCTGACAGCTTGCAACAGGATGTGGAACACGTGTCAAGAGGTTCT
The DNA here is from genome assembly GCF_032884065.1 of Artemia franciscana. NCBI lineage: Eukaryota > Metazoa > Arthropoda > Branchiopoda > Anostraca > Artemiidae > Artemia > Artemia franciscana. Next base: position 27,016,181 of record NC_088874.1, read on the forward strand.
CTAAGTAGTCCTAAGGATCGTTACGTTCGACTCCTAGGGATCTTGCTTGACGAAAATCTTTTCTTCAAGCATCATATTGATCTGATTAAAACAAAAGTCTCCATACGTTTCGGAATCCTTAGAAAGCACAAACACATATTTCCAGGGTCGATTCTAAGAATATTGTTCTGCAGCCTAGTTCAGTCTTATAATCCATATCGTCATGTTATTTGGATGTCAACTTTTCCCTAGTCTCTGAAGCCACTTTCAAAACTTTATGATAAAGCAAGAACTCTTATTCAGAAAACTAACCGATCTTCACTTAAACCCTAGCTTGATTTGAAATCTCTCTATTTTTTTTCTTGCTCTTCTTTCATCTTTTTACAGTTATATCTTCCTGCTGCCTTACGTAATAATATATATTTTGTTTCTGATCAATCAACTTATCATCTCCGCACTTCCAACAATTTACAGATTCTTCATACTCCATCAGTGAGGTCTGACTTCAACCCTCTGACAGCTTGCAACAGGATCTGGAGCACGCTTCCAGAGTTTGCACGAAGCTGCCACTCGTTTGGTATGTTCAAAATTATGTTAGAGAATCTCTAGCTAGTAAATAAATTTTTTTTCCGGTTTCCCTTGGAGTTGATGTCTCTGGATTAAGTTGGATATTTAATTGAGTTGGTGAAATCATGTGCTACCCCCTCCCTCGCTTGTCATTTTTGGGGATTATTAAGGTGGGCGACGGGATTTTTTGGATTTTGTTTATATTTTTTTGTGTTGGTATTTTTTTCTCCCCTGTTCTTTCCCGGCCATGGAGCCTTATGAGGGAGATTGTTTTGAAGTAGTTTGTGTTTATGAAATGTATTGTTAAATAAAGAGCTCAGAACAATGCCGAACGGATAAGTTAATAATTCTAACTTTATTTTCGAATACTTTCAAATTTGAAATTCAGTCTCTATTTAAATGTGGGGAATATGTCACACTATAATGTTATACAATCTGTGGTAATACTTTGACTTATCCTGTATCTTTACTTAGACAGCGCTATTGGGCTGTCTAAGATATTTGTTGCGACTTTATGTGGCCCGCTGATATCAATACTATTTATTAATATAAAGTGAAGAACCCAAAAACAAATCAAACTAATAAAAATCAGAAATAATATTTCAATAAATCACGTATATTAGAATTTTAGTGCAATAAATTAGCACCTATTTCAATTGCACCCCTCTTGCCACCCCTCAATATAAATACTTTAGCTACGCCCCTGTTTTTCTTCTTGCTTAAAATCTATTCTACGACTTTTTTTTTTACTAAAAACTATATTGAGGCAACAGTATTCAACTACAGACTAATAATTTACAGGTTTATATCCTTGAACAACTTACGATTCCTTGGAAATATAAAAAGGAGAAGTTTTTCGATGCTATGATATATTACAGTAGCGTACTACATTGGAGCATCCGTAACTGTAACTAATGCTTTAGTTCTCTGATGAATATTAATTGCCTTCTACCATTGGAATAGTTGTCAAAGGAACAACTTAGATGTTTGTCAAACATACAGACCCTTTAACTGTGTCACAAAAAAAGGAAAGGTTCTATCACTTTTTTTTGCAGGTTTTAAAAGTTGGACCACTTTCAGCTCTTAACTTGGTAAATCCCAAAATAAAAGCATTTTGAACCGCTGTTGAACCACTACTTGGCAAAAACTTATGACGAAAGATCGACAAAACCTAATACAGATGGTAAAAACGTTCCTTTGCGCATAAAAACAGAGGCTTACACGAGGTTACGATACGTATAAGCTGTAAAATATAATATAAGATGTAAAAATAGAGCTTAAAGGAGTGTACAAGTACTACGATAAAATATTGTGTTGAGCTATACTACATTAAAGACACAGAAATGAAATTATCTTCTTCCCTGATAATGATGAGTCTACAGCTATAGAACAGAACCTTGTGTTTTTCAAATATAAACCAGTTAAATTCTTATTGCTGCACTAAATAAAAAGATTTAAGAGCACATTTTGAAAAGCGGACGAGTCGCTTCACTTACGCAACATGTGACAAGATTTAAAAAGGAAAAGAGCAAGACATCATTGGTTCCCAAGTGGTATCGCTGTGGTATTGCTTTAGAACAAATGGAGTGGCTTTGTCGAATCTGTGACAAAAATATCCCTGGAGGAACTGAAGGTGAGGATAAAGGTCTTCGCTGTCTAACCATTTTTAAGCGTGACATATAGGACAAAAGTGATGCTTCCACAACTGTGCATAATCAAACACCCCATAAAGTTCTTAGTGACGTTCAAAAGTGATTCACTCATGGAGCTTTCTAATGAAAGAAGTTTAATGGAAAATAAACTGATAAGAGAGACTACTTTCTGAAGCTTTGTGCAGGACCATTGACATATCGTTAAGATGCTCATATCGTTAGGGGTGCAATTGAAATGCAAAAGCTTTGTGCAGGACCATTGACATATCGTTAAGATGCTCATATCGTTAGGGGTGCAATTGAAATGCAAAAGCTTGGTGCAGGGCCATTGGCATACCGCAGGGTTCGGACAGGTCGGTTCGTTTCAAATTATAGGCCCTGTCCTATTTTTATAGGATTTCCTGGGCCCAAATATAGGCCAAATATAGGATTCGGAAGTCCTCGGGATCAGATCTATGGTAGATGGCGTGGGATGCCTGGTCACATAAATTACCAAGTTTCATCCCGATCCCTCCAATCTAAGCGTTTTCCATGATTTTAGGTCCCCCCCCCCTAATGTCACCAGATCCGGTCGGGATTTAAAATAAGAGCTTTTAGACACAATATCCTTCTAAATATCAAATTTCATTGAGATCCTATCACCCATTCGTAAGTTAAAAATACCTCATTTTTTCTAATTTTTCAGAATCAACCTCCCCCCAAACTACCCCAAAGAGAGCGGATCCGTTCTGGTTATGTCAATCATGTATCTAGGACTTGTGCTTATTTTTCCCGCCAAGCTTCAGCCCAATCCCTCCAATCTAAGCGTTTTCCATGATTTTAGGTCACCCCAAACTCCCCCAATGTCCCCAGATCTGGGAGGGATTTAAAATAAGAGCTTTGAGACACGATATCCTTCTAAATATCAAATTTAATTAAGATGCGATCACCCGTCCGTAAGTTAAAAATACCTCATTTTTTCTAATTTTCAGAATCATCCCCCCCCCATCCCAACTACCCCAAAGAGAGCGGATCCGTTTTGGTTATGTAAATCATGTATCTAGGACTTGTGCTTATTTTCCCACCATGTTTCAGCCCAATCCCTCCACTCCAAGTGTTTTCCAAGATTTTAGGTTTCCCCCTCCAAACTCCCCCAATGTCACCAGATCCGGTCGGGATTTAAAATAACAGCTCTGAGACACGATATCCTTCCAAAAATCAAATTTCATTAAGTTCTGATCAACCGTTCGTAAGTTAAAATACTTCATTTTTCTATTTATTCTGAATTAACGGGCCCCCCACTCCCCCCCCCCGATGGTCAAATCGGGAAAACGACTATTTCTAATTTAATCTGGTCAAATTTCATCGTCCTAGCTTACCTGGAAGTGCCTAAAGTAGTAAAACCAGGACCGACAGACAGACAGAATTTGCGATTGCTATATGTCACTTGGTTAATACCAAGTGCCATAAAAACACTATGCTACAATGAGATTAACCGAACAGACGGACCAAAGGATGATGAGGCGATAAACGATAAAAAGCTGATTCCGACAACCTTCCATGCAGGAGGGCCAACTTTGCACTTCTATCAGGGACATCAAACTTACGAATTATCTTACCATTGAAATACCAAGGGGGGAGATAAAGTGAAAATTTACAATATCTGAAATAAAAAGTCCGAATCTGATTAACATCATTTTTTTTAGAAGGGGATAAAGACCAGATAGATAAAGGACAGATTGATCACAAAATGTAGCATATAGCCTACCCAGTGCACGTCTATTATACTTCCCTCGATTAGCAACTATCTTAGAATAGCCCATTTGAATAACTGGGCCGTATTCACATCAGCCAGCCAGCGTTTAGCCAGGAAACACATAAGTCACAAAAACTCCAGTCTCAGTAAGCAGTGACTGCTAGCCTATATACTGATCTTCGCTCATTTCGGACAGGCCCAAGATGACAAAAAACAAAACATAGGCTACTAAGTCAACATAACAGCATAGCCCAGGCAGAAGCAGCTTACTAAGCCCAACACAAAGCATTAGTTAAGTTCAAACAGCTCAACAGTTGTAATTAATTATCAAAAGACAGAAAATTACAAATCATGAGCAATGTTCTTAGTGCTCTTCAGCCAAAAATATAGGAATAATAGGATTTTAGCCAAAATATAGGCATTTTATAGGAGTGCATTAAAATTTAGGAATTTATTGGAATTTATAGGCGAGTCCGAACACTGATACCGTTAAGATGCTCATATCGTTAGGGGTGCAATTGAAATGCAAAATCTTGGTGCAGGACCATTGACATATCGTTAAGGTGCTCATATCGTTAGGGGATCAATTGAAATGCAAAAGCTTGGTGCAGGACCATTGTCATATCGTTAAGATGCTCATATCGTTAGGGGTGCAATTGAAATGCAAAAGCTTGGTGCAGGGCCATTGGCATACCGTTAAGATGCTCATATCGTTAGGGGTGCAATTGAAATGCAAAAGCTTGGTGCAGGACCATTGACATATCGTTAAGGTGCTCATATCGTTAGGGGATCAATTGAGATGCAAAAGCTTGGTGCAGGACCATTGTCATATCGTGAAGATGCTCATATCGTTAGGGGTGCAATTGAAATGCAAAAGCTTGGTGCAGGGCCATTCGCATACCGTTAAGATGCTCATATCGTTAGGGGTGCAATTAAAATGCAAAAGCTTTGTGCAGGACCATTGACATATCGTTAAGATGCTCATACCGTTAGGGGTGCAATTGAAATGAAAAAGCTTTGTGCAGGACCATTGACATATCGTTAAGATGCTCATACCGTTAGGGGTGCAATTGAAATGCAAAAGCTTGGTGCAGGGCCATTGGCATACCGTTAAGATGCTCATATCGTTAGGAGTGCAATTGAAATGCAAAAGCTTGGTGCAGGACCATTGACATATCGTTAAGGTGCTCATATCGTTAGGGGATCAATTGAGATGCAAAAGCTTGGTGCAGGACCATTGTCATATCGTTAAGATGCTCATATCGTTAGGGGTGCAATTGAAATACAAAAGCTTGGTGCAGGGCCATTGGCATATCGTTAAGATGCTCATATCGTTAGGGGTGCAATTGAAATGCAAAAGCTTGGTGCAGGGCCATTGGCATACCGTTAAGATGCTCATATCGTTAGGGGTGCAATTAAAATGCAAAAGCTTTGTGCAGGACCATTGACATATCGTTAAGATGCTCATACCGTTAGGGGCGCAAATGAAATGAAAAAGCTTTGTGCAGGACCATTGACATATCGTTAAGATACTCATACCGTTAGGGGTGCAATTGAAATGAAAAAGCTTTGTGCAGGACCATTGACATATCGTTAAGATGCTCATACCGTTAGGGGTGCAATTGAAATGAAAAAGCTTTGTGCAGGACCATTGACATATCGTTAAGATGCTCATACCATTAGGGGTGCAATTGAAATGCAAAAGCTTGGTGCAGGGCCATTGGCATACCGTTAAGATGCTCATACCGTTAGGGGTGCAATTGAAATGCAAAAGCTTGGTGCAGGGCCATTGGCATACCGTTAAGATGCTCATATCGTTAGGGGTGCAATTGAAATGCAAAAGCTTGGTGCAGGGCCATTGGCATACCGTTAAGATGCTCATATCGTTAGGGGTGCAATTAAAATGCAAAAGCTTTGTGCAGGACCATTGACATATCGTTAAGATGCTCATACCGTTAGGGGTGCAATTGAAATGAAAAAGCTTTGTGCAGGACCATTGACATATCGTTAAGATGCTCATACCGTTAGAGGTGCAATTGAAATGCAAAAGCTTTGTGCAGGACCATTGACATATCGTTCAGATGCTCATACCGTTAGGGGATCAATTGAGATGCAAAAGCTTGGTGCAGGACCATTGTCATATCGTTAAGATGCTCAAATCGTTAGGGGTGCAATTGAAATACAAAAGCTTGGTGCAGGGCCATTGGCATACCGTTAAGATGCTCATATCGTTAGGGGTGCAATTGAAATGCAAAATCTTGGTGCAGGACCATTGACATATCGTTAAGGTGCTCATATCGTTAGGGGATCAATTGAAATGCAAAAGCTTGGTGCAGGACCATTGTCATATCGTTAAGATGCTCATATCGTTAGGGGTGCAATTGAAATGCAAAAGCTTGGTGCAGGACCATTGACATATCATTAAGATGCTCATATCGTTGGGGGTGCAACTGAAATGCAAAAGCTTAGTGCAGGACCATTGACATATCGTTAGGACACTCCAATGTATAGTAGTACGCCACTTTAATATATCATAGCATCGAAAAAATTTTCTCTTTTTTTTTATATTTCCAGGGAATTGTAAGTTGTTCAAGGATATAACCCTGCAAATTAGCAGTCTGTATTTGAATATTATTGTCTCAATATTGTTTTTAGTAAAAAAAAAAATTGTCGTAGAATAGATTTCAAGCAAGAAGAATAACAGGGGCGTAGCTACAGTATTTTTATTGGGGGGGGGGGGGGGGGGGGCAAGAAGGGTGCAAATGAAAAGCAAAAACTTGGTGCAGGATCATTGACATATTGTTAAGCCAAAACGAGAGTATTATCAATATATGGTATGTACGCATACCCCCCCACGATCTTTGATAAAATGCTGGAATTAAAGGATTCTTTGGTCTATACATTAGGCCTGGATAGTTGGTATCCAAAAGGCATTGAGACTCTCTCCTTCTTCCTCCCAGACTTACAAGTTTTACTGGTGATAGTTAATTTCCATCAAGCTGGTATTAGGAGTTTTCGAAGTAGCAAATTATAAATTTGGAGCTAAAATTCCACTTCTATTCACATTCTTGTTTACAACCCCTTAGATAAGGGCCAAAGATTAAGGATATAAGAATTTAAAACATACTTCAGAGACAAACTTAAGTGGAAAGAGGAGAACCTTTGTTAAATCATTGCACCAAACAACCAAAGGATCACACTTATATTTTGTGCAAAATCAAAGTACCATTGACTTATCATTGTGCCATAAACCCATTCGATATTTTTTCACACGATAAATATACATTATTTAATAAGTTTAAAGTAGTAATCGTTTTCTGTCTGAGCACAATTTTTCCCAGCCACGCATATCATTTAGTTTAAAACTAACAAGCATTTGTTCTTCATTACATATAACGACAACACTGATCCTTTTTATCAAATCATACTTACGAGTAAAAGACAATATCCCACTGGTCCATATATACTAAAAGCCATAGGCTAAATTTGTTAACTGAGAGCTAAATTTGTTAACTGAGATAATATTTATACTTTTCTTTATCACAGATTTTAACTTTCTTTTTCAACCACTTAATGATATTATCAAGTTTGAATATATTTGTTCAGAACCCCGAATAGATCTTTCTATTCGTATCTATAGATCTTTCTATTCGTTTCTATAGATCAAAGTGAAAATTTTCACTTTGTTTTGTTCAACTAGCACTTAAAAAAGCGCAACCGTCACATTTTACTCTCACACTTTAAATCTACCACTTTCTCAATACATATAGTTTCTACACGTGTATATATATATATATATAAAAAAAAACAAAAAAAAAAAACTCACCCATAAAGTTGTAGTTCCAGGAGCCCTGTGATGGAGTCATAAAGAAGCCAAGGAACTGGTCAGACAAAAGCATCTGAACTTTTTCATAATGCGACGGTAGATAGCCTTTAGGATTATTACCCTTATCTGTGTTCTGTCTTCCCCAATCATAACCACTTGGAGTCAGTTTATACGCTTGAAGGGAGCAAGAGCCGGGAGTGAAACTGCAGGTCATTATGATGGTTTTTTCACCATCCCACTCTGGATGTTCAGCCATGATTCGAGCATGGCTGGTGATATCCTGAGGTGCCAGTTGAGGGAGTTCATTAGGCTGAGTATGAATCCAGCCAAGAGGTTCTAGCTCTTTGAGGTATTCATGCTGTGGCAGCATTGTTGGTAAGTTTACAGACTGAGGACCACCAAACTGAGGTGGCATAACAATACAGCGAATTTCTTTAACTTGCGGATTGTCTGGTGGACTGATGCCGTAAAGATATCCAGAAATCTGGGTACGAAGATCAGAAATCGTCACAAATTTCTTCAGGACATTCTTAGGGAGGATGTATGTAAATCCAGTCTCTCGGATATCTTCTGATGGAACGTAAATGTGATTAGTACGCAGATGAAGATTTGTAGCAGATATAGCACGAACTCTCCACTCAGTTTTCGATGCAAATGTAGTTGTTTCATAATTGGATGTAGTAGACGTTATGATTTCATCACCATGTTTATTGACGGTACGAGTAGTGGTTGCGGTAAGTTGACTCTGTTCTTTTGTCTGCTTCTCAATCTCAGCAATTTGCTGCCTTTGAGCAGATGGTGCACTGATCTCCATACCAAGAATAATATCCCTAATTTCTGACTGGGTCAACGATGCAACATTAACGTTGTTTTTCTTACCATAATCAGCCAAGATCAAATCTTTCAGTGCTACCTCTACCTTAATCCATTCATCATCAGTCAAAGTTGGCCATATATGATGAGGTTCTGTAATTGTTGTCTTATCAGGTTTGAGAATGACCTTCGTACGGTCATTATTGACATGCAACGCTCTCAGAATCAAAATCAAACGAGAGAAGGCTGTGTATGAAGAAATCGTTTTCAACCAATCATCATAAAGGTTAAACAACACCATCTGTGGTTCAGTTGCTTTCAAAATGAGGTCACCAAGTTTTTCAACCTTCAGACAAGCTTGGAAGGGAAGTTGAAGCTCTGAACCTTTGATAACAATGTTTGGGAAATCAAGTAAATGCACCTCCAATGGGTCAAGCATACCCTTTCTTGTAACAATAATCTGTTTCGGTTGTTCTTCAACAGGTAGAGATCGAATAAGAGCAGCAACTTCTTCTGCTGTCTTCCACTTGGCCAGCTGACCTAAACGTTTCTGTCCAGCCCAAACTGAAGTGTGAATGATTTTCAAGAAAAGTTGACCAGTTCGAGGATTAAATATGAAAATCGCACCATTAATCGGTTTTGTAGTCAAATTGCCTTCAAAGGTCTTGTGAATCGTTACACGGTATACATTAGTATCATCTACAAACCAGATAATTTGGTTTGAAAATAATTCTCCGTAATTTTGAGATGACAAATAAGGTTCAGTCGGCTCAGAGCTGTATAGCTGAAGACCTTTCCTGATTCTCTCACGCAACACATAAAGAGCAGGGTTGGCCTTCATAATCTTAGCCATGGCTTGCTGGATAAGTGGCTTCGAGCCCGGGAACCAATGACCATAAGCACTGTGAAGGTTATAAGCCAAATCAATAGCAACTAAAAGCCCAGTTGGTGAGGGATAAATGGACATATTATCAGTAGTATAATCCAGAAACTTGGCCCTGGCATACCGCTCCACGTCGTGACTGTCATAGTCACCCCAACGTAATTGTACATCAATCCAATATTTTTGGGTAGTTGTATTGTCTTGCATATCTTTGCTATCAGCGAGAAGTGAAGGACGGGAAACGTTCCATTTATAAGCAGCAAACAAAAGAATATCGGCACAGGACGAATTCATCTTGTAACTCTTTCGGGGGTGAATTGTTTCTTTTTGAACGGTTTCAATTTCCAAAGCATCCAACTCTTGATCAAATACCTACAAAAAGGATTAGAATTAATATCAAGCCCAAATCTTTTTATCAATTACGACAAAATAAAGGGTTAGAGGAAATTAATAAGACGCTACGGGAAAACAAATGACATTAACATGGAAGCGTATTGGTTAAAAACCAAAACAAAACGGATTATATTTCTAAGTTTAGCACAAAAGCTGCATTAGGTAGTACCCTCACACAAATAATGCACTTTCTTCTCTTTGTAAGTCTAACAAACCTAATTTCTCAAAAAATCCAAAAAAGAAAAAATGACAAGAAAAGGGCCAACGAAAACGCTCTAACAAGAATTAACCTAAGAAATCCATAAAATTTTTCTTACTTATTGGAGAAAATAGATCAAATCTGTTAGCCTGTCTTGCAACACAGCATAAATATTACCTTGTTATCAAGCATAAAACCCAAAAGCTTGGCGATACTAATTAGTCATTACGTAAATAGTTGTTCATCTTCTCAGAAGGGTTTTGATGGTTCCGACATTCAAGCACTGAAATCACCGAACAGAACGATCTTTCACCTCAACTAGGCAAAATTGAGTTCATTAACGTGTATCAATCCTTACACTAGGTTTCCACACAACGCATTTGCTAATGGTAACGGAATGAGCGTATTTAATTTGCCAAAAAAAATCATAAGTATTTTATGATGGATTCATTGGTCAAATTGCACAATTTTTTTTTTTTTTGCACTGTTCCAAACACATTATTTCATAAGTGTTTTTATATCAAAATTTAAAAACTTACTGCGCAAGATTTTATTTTCATATCTAATTCAAATAATCAAATAAAATTTTATCAGACTTATTTTCTTAAACAGTCCAAACTTCTCAAATGTCGTAAACCTAGTAAGGGTCGGAATATTATAAGGCGCAATTTGTCATCCAATAGTTGGATCCTCTATCTCAAGAAATATTAAGGGTATTAAGGGGGAATATCTCGGGAACAGCTTAGGATATTATATTGAAACTTTCAGGGCATGTTGAAGGGGATGTTAAAAAAACCAAATAACACTATTTGCAAAAACCTGCTACTACTATTATTACTGCTAGGACTGAGTAAGACTATTATGATTACGACTTCCAAGACTACGACTGCTATTATTAAAGCTAGTGCTACTAACAATTATAACAATTACAACTGCTTCTACAAATAACAAAAAGGTAAAACGACCATGAATTATTTTAAGATAGTTTAATTTTTTCTAAATGAATATGTCGGCTCTATTTCTAAGAACAATCATACTTGTAAGACTACAATAATTCTTGTTACCCTCCAATCGTTTTGTTTCAAACAGTTCGTGGTAACGAACTGTAGTAAGGAGCGACCCGGCTCAATGGTAACCAAAAACTCTAAAAAATTGAATTTTGATATCAATAGCTACATCGAAAGAATCGCATTTTAATGCTGATTTTAAATATATAAGTTTCATCAAGTTTAGTCTTATCCATCAAAAGCTACGAGCCTGAGAAAATTTGCCTTATTTAAGAAAATAGGGGGACATACCCCCTAAAAGTCGTAGAATCTTAACGAAAATAACACCATCAGATTCAGCGTATCAGAGAACCCTACTGTAGAAGTTTGACTCTTTGCCACAATTCTACTTTTTAAAACAATTAAAAGCTTTAGCGTAAAGAGCGAGGGATTGCGGAGGGGACAACCCATTTCATATACGGAGTAATTTCTGTTCGTTTTAAGTTTTAATGTCGCTCCTTACTTTCAGCTAAAAAAATTAGTTTTTTTTTATTTAATACTTAAAAAGGGAAATAGTGCTTTAAATTTCTGCTCGAATGGGCCCTCTCCTGATCTTCTAGGACCATTGGTTCCATATAATCACCTGGTAAAAAAAACAAAAACAACAACAAATAAACACACGTGTCTCTGATCATGCTTCTGGCAAAAAAAAAAAAAAAAAAAAAAAAAAAAAAAAAAAAAAAAAAAAAAAAAAAAAAAAAAAAAAAAAAAAAAAAAAAAAAAAAAAACACACTTATGCAGGTTCTCTAATATGTTGAACATGGTGGTATGATTTTGATTAAGATCGCGTGTTTTTTTGGGAGTGCTTCCCCCTTTTTCGAAAAAAGGACATATTTTCTCAGGGTCGTAGCTTTTGATGGGGAACATTGAACTTTTTATGTACCTATTGTTGTCAAGTTTCCATTTTTTAGAGTTTCAGTTTTTATTGGACCAAGTCGCTTCTTACTTACAGTTCACTACCCCGAAATTCAGATTTTATTTTCACATTCAGTGTAAAAAGGCAACTTATAACATATTTTATTTTCCGAATTGAGCCAAAATCGTTGTTTATCTATGTAATTTTCAAACCCGTTTCCATTCATCATAGCATTTCTGTTTTGAAAAGTAAAATTTATTCTTTGCTACCACCAATACCAGTTAATCTCAAATTAGTTCTTTAAAAAAAAATTTCTTTCAACATTTGGCAAAATATGGCATGTTGATACTCTTACCAGACTTGGGCATAGTCGCTTAAAACTAAAATGGGAACAATCCCAAAAAAATGCACGGGAGGCGGGAGCTCATAGGTTCGCTACTAATATTGGCAGAATGAAATAAAAAGCCTTAAAAATTAGAGACGGGATACCAAAACATATATACTTTTTTTTTGGGAGGGGGTAAGTAGGGAGGTGGTATCCAAGAAATTTGTCTTCAATTATTTATACTATAATCGCTGTACCCCACGAGCAAATACGTGAAATTCTTATTTTCTGTAACACATAATGTTATTTTATGTGCTGAAAATGATGAAAATATTTCGCCTATTCAGCGCTAACGAAAAAAAAACTTGAAGAGCCACGCGGACTTTAAAGGAAAAGCTTAATTTGATCAAGATGCATCTTCTGACACAGATAGCGTCCAGAAAAATTCTTTGTCGTAAGTCTTCTTTGCTCTTTAAACTATCCAATGAAATAAATGACATCTCTGAATTTTTCAATTAACAACATAAAACCTCCTCTTCTAATCTTTTCATCGACAGTAAAAATATTTTTTTCGCAAAACAATTTTTCGTTTGATATAGCCCTCAAACTTTTTCGTATAGCCCTTTCCGAGCAAATCCGGGTAGTAAAACAGAACGTAATAAGATGGTAAAGTTAAATTGGGAAAAAGGAGAAAAAACAAGAACAAAGAAAAAGCAAAGTCTGCCATCTGGCGTAAGTCTTTAACTAGTCTAATAGCAAACTGAGCCCATTTCGGACAGAACTTTCATGGATATACTCACGTAATACACCTTTACCAGATTAGGGTTACACAATGTTTACATTCTAATTTTTTTTTACTCATGTACTATACCTTTTATATTTATTACTCACGTAATATACCTTTACCAGATTAGGGTTACATAATGTTTACATTCTAATTTTTTTTTTTTACCTCTGCAATGAATTCTCTGCTACAGCCAGTACTAATTACTCTCAAATTAGCTCTTAGATGTTCCAACATACAATAACAGAATTTGTACATGTTGATGCTTGGATGAGAAGTGAGCATAATTAGTCAAAGCTAAAATTGAAAGGAACCCTGAAGAAAGTTATTAAACTTACCTGACAAAGATCCATAACAACCGACTCATGGATCTTCTGCCACAAGTGAGCACGGAAAATTTGAATCAACGATATCTTCAAGGTTGGAATTTTGCCATGCATAAAAATACCCGTCAAATCCAACTGAACTTGAAATCCCACGTAGACATTTGCGCGATTAATAGTGGGAGACCACCAGAGCGTAAATCGCCGATTTGGAATTTGATTCAAACCCGATCTCTGGGCATTTGTCAACTTTTTATACTTCATCGATTCCTCAAAACCAGAGGCCTTTTCCCAGAAGAGACCTTCCCAGGTGGGGAAATAGGTCCCTTTGAATAATGTATGTTCAAGGATACCCTCAACACCGCCAAGGGCTTGAATCATGTCAGTTCGATAGTTATTCAAGTTCCACAGTTTGCCGTCGTGACGTTGGTGAGTCCACCAGAAGGGATTTTGCTTCAGAACCTGGAAAAGTAAACCAATATATTGCAAAACTCAAAATATTTAAAACTCAAAATATTGACTGAGCTAAATATACAGGTATTACGAGACAGATCCAGCTCATTTTTGTTCCTAAATACCCTTCTTTATTTTCGAATGCCCTTAATTGTATAAATAAACGTTCCCCTAATTAATTTCACTGGTTTTTAACCAAACCAGTCAGTTTCCCAATCAAAGACAAAAACAGTAAAGCAAATTCCCTTTTTGCAGCTTTAGGTCGCTAGGTAGAGTACTATCGATTTACTTTAGCCCTTCTTTTATATAGGAAGAAAAACAAAACAAAGATATTGGTAGTATAAGATATATAACCTTTAATCTCCCACGTCCCCAAAACCATTTTCAAATATAAAAACCGTAAGGTCCCTTGATGGTAATATTGCGGAAAATAATCGATTTATGATTTTCAAGTAGAGCAAGACCTACAATTTCATTTTTCATCCAAACGAAAAACCAGGAAATTATTCAACACTTTGGTTTTCTTATCTCCAGGTTTTGACACAAAAGCCTCCCCTAGTTTCAAGAGGAATAAAAGTCAAATTTTACGTTTTTTTGATTTTTATCCAGCAAGCAAGCTAAATGGAAATGGGAGAGTTTTGAGCTAGGGCAACTATAAAACCCAATATCCCTCCCCCGCCTAATTTTTGCACATATAAAACCTTGGCACCAGATAGCACCAGTTTTACATAAAATGAAAGCTTATAATTGTATTTTTGATTTTTCAAGCAAACAAAAAATGGGAAAAAATGTAGCAAGTATATAAAATGCAGCGTTCAGTATCAATACATATCATTTAAGAAGTAAGTCAAATCAATACAATGTAAAAACAAACAAAACTATTTAACATTTATAACAAATCTTAAATATTGATTATCATCGCTTTGCTCGAAATAGTTAAGCAACGCATAAAAGACGTCTGTTCATCAAGTTAAGGTGCAAAAAAGATCCATTTTCATCTCACTAGCTAGGAAGAAAAGTAGCCCAAAATTATTTATTATTTAATACCAGGCCTAGGATACTTGATTACACCACGCCTCCCTTCACCTTTGAATAGTATTTCAACGAATAAAAATATTACTAACAACTAATCGCAGCACCAGACAATCTGAAGCCATAACATCTGCTCGCGTTCTTCCTCCACCCCATTGTTCTGAGCTACTCTACTTGCTAAGACGACGAGCCAATAAACTACTTGTGAATAGAATTATTTCGGCATCATAATAGTATAAATTAAATAAAAACCAACCACCACATTTCCAGTGACAAACAGACAACATAAACACAAAGGAAACGAGGGAGGTATTCAACCACTGGTTTTTGTTTTTTCAAAATTAATAATTCAACAGATTAAAATTATTTATAATTTGGATATGAAAAGAGCCCAAAGTGGACCCTTAGACCCGTCACCCAGATATTTCATATATTTAAATTGTCATTATAGTATATCATTTCAATTATCCTGACTGTCATATTTTGGCAAAATGCTTGGAATTCATAGTAAACATTTTTGTTGATAGCCTTCTTTCTATTACTAAGTCCAAATTACTTATTTAAACCGTTGAAATTTCAGTTATATTCCACTTTGCTGCATGCATCATGATTGATTTTAAATAACCGTGGAAATTTATACCCTTTATAAATTATACTCACCAGAAAAGCGACGGTTAACCCATTCTAATCAAATACTATGGTTTAAATACAGGCAGCCAGGGAAAACTGATGAGCCACATCCACACAGCAGGGGAGGATCCTTCGCCTCAACATATTCAGAGCTTTATTCTTTACTTCGTCTAATTTGGGTATTGGTTTAATCCCTCCCCTCTTCCTTGCCGACATGTAAGTGAAACAGAAAAAGACGACTCAGCTCCTTTCCCTACCCTTCCAACAACAAAGTTATAGAAGTCTTTGGCATTATTCAGAGATTCTGAATGCAATTTCAGACCACATGAGGATAACGAACGACGTAAATGTAAATAATTTGCCGTCTCCTAATTATATTGCTTTTTGATACATTTCGATTTTCAACCCAAGGCATTAAATGACAATTTTCTTGAGTAAAATTGACCGTACGCCTATTTATTTTAAGACAAAGACGCATTACATAAAACATTAACAAACATATAACAAATTTCCAAGCACAAAAAATCAACTCACCTGATACTGTTTAAATTCAGTCCTAACACGCCATCCTTTATCATAAGCCAGGGTATGTCTATCCTTCTGGAATAGTGTGTTAATCCTAGGGATACCTCTGTCCCAAGAGTCTTCCAAATCTTCAAGGGTTAATCTTCGATTTTGAGCATTAGCCTCTTGTCTTTTGAGAGCATATTCTGCCCATACCCTTTGCGAGTCAATAAATTCGGCTTCCCAAGGCTGAATGTATCGGTACAAGTTGGGAATGAGCTGATCTTCGTCGTGAGACATACCCGAACGGAAGTGGGTTATGCCAACTTCAGTTTGCTTTGACCACCGTAGATCGGACTAAAACAGCAAGAAAACGTTGAACATTAAAAAGATGATTTCAACAGCTATTACAAGCAGAATAACAATAATTTAACTTGACAACCATAATCATCTTTTCTATAAATCATCTTTTGAATGAAATTCGAAACCCCTGAACGCACATACATGGAACAAATGGCATTGAGGTGATATTGCGGGAATTTTAACTAAAAGAATTGAGTGACGTGGACTGTTTGGGCAAATGATACTTTGTGAAACCGTGCAGCGCAATTAAGGGACTTAAATCCACATTCAAATGGTAGTACCAGGAGACCAAGCTTTGTTCCGAGAAAGGGAAAACTTATTTTTTCAGCTTCAATTTGATTTAATTTCATTCGGCAAATTTGTATTTATAAAGAAAATTTATTCTTTACCATAGACAATCTAATAAAGCACTAATTTGATTGTTGACAGTATGGAATAATTTATTTTTTAATGTATAGTTTACTTGTCACTGTCTTAAAAAAATTCTCATTCACCAGACTGGTTTTGTTCTTTTATAATAAAAATGGAGTCGGTTTGTCAGAGTTACTTAAGTGAACCCTATGTAGAGTACTTAAGCATTTTAATTTAATTCACTTAGAGTGTTACTTAAATTTCAAATTTCTGTTATCTGAGTGCTATCTGAATTTCTAAAGTTATCTGACGCTAAAGTTATCTGACGCTAAGTTTCTTTGACCCACTAATTTAAATTTAATTTTTATGGAGGAGTTTGTAATCGGAATCCTTAATTTTGCAGACTGGCTATCCAGTCAAAATATTAGTCTATATTAGCTTAGTTTTGCTGTCAGAAGATTGTCCATGATTATAACAAACTGAATTAGAGTTTTGAACAAAAATTTTATTTCTTCCTCGCAATATTTCGGCTATCTCAAAAGACTTCACTTATGCACGTTAAAATATCAAAATAAAATATCAATTAGCGCAGTCAAGACTCTGAGGTATTGATGTATCTTACCTGAGGTATTAACACATGTCCCATCGACAGCATACCCAGACCTCCCAGCTCTTTTGGCGTATAGAAAACGACTGGAGGAAATCGACTCGGCATTTTGGAGTTCAGTCCAATTTTGATACGAGTTTGTATTTTGTTCTCACACTTCACAAGCAAGTCCAGCAGTTCTTGTGTGTTTACAACTGATTCCCTGAAGTAAGTCATAAGACCAATCAGTGCCGTGTTCCATTTGTTGACAATCTAAAAAAGATAAAAATATTACTCTTACCAAAACGTTTATTCCAAAATACTAGCAGAGATCAGCCCAACTTATCCTTGCACGTTCTACAACACCTGATACTAACAAATTATTTCAGCAACAAGCCTCCTAGTAACACAGCAGGTTCCCCCTCTTCCACCTCTGGTGTGTTTAAAGCTTCACTCTTAACTCTTAGTAGTCGGAAAATACAGAAGACAACTACTACAGGATAAAGTAATCACAACCCAAGTTAAAAGGTTGAAACTAACAAGTCCAATTTTAAAATTCTTCAAATTTAAAACAACTGAGGAATAAAATTAGACCTTTTTCTAATATTTTTTTCTCACTTCATTAAAAAAAATAAAAAAAAAAAAAAAAAAAAAAAAAAAAAAAAAAAAAAAAAAAAAAAAAAAAAAAAATAAAAAAGCATACTTTAACTAAAAGCATTTTTTACACTGATTCGGCAATGGTAATAAGAGTGCTTCCTTTGCCAAAATTTTTTGCGCATGGATTTTTTGTTCATCTACTGCCATAAATTCAGCAAAAAAAGAAAAAGAAATCATTAATGACAAAAAAAAATGTGGATGTTAAAGAACGTCTGATAACATTATAAAAATTCTACATAACAAACTTTATTAGAAATTATGCAAACACTTTTTTTACTCAAAATGCCTGAATTTAACTATATTTTTAGAAAAATATAGTTAAATATTTATATATAGTCACACTAGTCTAAAACAAGAGCTAAGAGCTCATATGGCACTTGTGACGAGGCAAGAAGAGCTAAGAGCCAAGAGCTCATATGGTATGAGCCCTAACAAAATTCTAAGAATCAATAGATTGATTTAAAAGGAAAATCAGAGGCTTAATGCCGGTCGGGATTTCAAATAAGAGCTCTGAGTCACGATGTCCTTCTAAATATCAAAATTCATTAAGGTCCGATCATCCACTCGTAAGTTATAAATACCTCATTTTTTCTAATTTTTCCTCTCCCTTTAGCCCCCCAGATGGTCGAATCTGGGAAAACGACTCTATCAAGACAATTTGTGCAGCTCCCTGACACTCCTACTAATTTTCATCGTCCTAACACGTCCAGAAGCACCAAAATAGCCAAATCACTGAACCCCTCCCCCCAACTCCCCCAAAGAGAGCGACTCCAGTACGGTTACGTCACCCACGTATCAAGGACATTTGCTTATTCTATCCACCAAGCTTCATCCCGATTCCTCCACTCTAAGCGTTTTCCAAGATTTCCCCCTCCAACTCCCCCCAATGTCAACAGATCTGGTCGGGATTTAAAATAAGAGCTTTGAGACACGATATCTTTCTAAATATCAAATTTCATTGAGATCCGATTACCCGTTCGTTAGTTAAAAATGCCTCATTTTTTCTTATTTTTCAGAATTAACCCCCCCCCCAACTACCCCAAAGAGAGCGGATCCATTCCGGTTATGTCAATCATGTATCTAGGACTTCCGCTTATTTTTCCCATCAAGTTTCATCCCGATCCCTCCACTTTAAGTGTTTTCCAAGATTTTAGGTTTCTCCCTCCCAACTCCCCCCCCCCCAATGTCACCAGATCCGGTCGGGATTTAAAATAACAGCTCTGAGACACGATATCCTTCCAAACATCAAATTTCATTAAGATCTGATCAACCGTTCGTAAGTTAAAAATACTTCATTTTTTCGATTTTTCCGTATTAACTGGCCCCCCACTCACCCCCAGATGGTCAAATCGGGAAAACGACTATATCTAATTTAATATGGTCCAGTCCCTGATACGCCTTCCAAATTTCATCGTCCTAGGTTACATGGAAGTGCCTAAAGTAGCAAAACTGGGACCGACAGACAGACAGACAGACAGACCGACAGAATTTGCGATTGCTATATGTCACTTGGTTAATACCAAGTGCCATAAAAACGAAAGGAAAAAGGAAAGTCAATATAATCTCTTTATTTGATTTTACAAGATTTAATTTACATAAACGTTCATATTAGCTAAAAATCCAACGTCACAAGTTCTTATAAAGCGAAAAGCTTGTCTCTAAAGTATTTATTGCTTCCTTTACCTCGGGTTTTCAGCCATTACTACTACTACTAACAACTCACCAGAGCACCAGGCCGCCTGAGGCCAACGCAACAACGCACGCTCCTCCTCCATCCCAATCTATTCAGAGCCTCGCTCTTTACACCCTGAAAAAATCCCATCCCAGACGAGGACGACCTGTTTTCCGTTTAGCCCTAGACATTTGGCCGAAAAGGACAATCTGTCATCCTTCATCTGCAGAACGTGCCCTAACGATCTCAACCTTTCTTTCATCATAGCCCTAGAAAGCAGGATTAAACCACACTTTTCGTACAGCCTACTGTTTGAAATACGATCAGTCAGTCGGATATCCAGAACAATCCGTAGGCAATTTTTCTGCAAAACATCTAGTATATCTTCATCCGCTCTTCGGAGCGCCCATGCTTCAGAGCCATATTTGACCACTGTCACCACTGTACCTTCCAATACTCTAATTTCGGTTTGCAGACTGATCTTCCTAATCTTCCAAATTTTTTAATTGAGAAAAAACACCCTGAGCCTTGGCTATTCTAATTTTATAATCTTCACTGCTCACAACTTCTTTACTAATAATAATACCAAGGTAAATGAAGCTGCCCACCTGATCAATCTTTTGTCAATCTTTTGTTACCCAACGCCACCTTTTCATCTTCACTTATTCCTAGCCTCAGCGATTTAGTCTCCTTAACATTAATTTTCAAACCTATTCTAGCACCCTGAACTCGCAAAACCTTTTAAAAGTTCATTCATTTTGCTCACACTTTCATCTAGGATGCTTAGATCATCAGCATAATCTAAGTCCAGGAGAGTTTTTCCTCCCCATTTGTTTCCGTGGTCTCCAATTGCCATTCCTGTGCTCCTTAAAACGAAGTCCGTCAAAATGATCCGTACAATCATCGATTCAATAACCAAATGATCCATTTTCAGCCATTGCATGACGTAATTTCAAATAAATTTCTTTTTTGTTTCTCGTAAATTTTCTTTTCAGCGACTTTTTATAGTTTATAGTAAAAGCCAGTTTCTAACCATATTCTGCAGGATCCTATATATCCTGAATTTTCTAAGAGAATAGGGGGGAGGGAGGATTTCTGCAGACTATAGAAAAAGCTCTTGTTCCAAGAACATTTTAAATTAGTTTCATATGTCTAGTGCAGAGTTTAGATGGTTTTTTTTTCTCGATGCATGTACCTACAGAGACACAGAAGTAAACTTGATTTTAAATACCTACTCATTCATTTGTTAATTAACGAGGCTTCTTGACTACAAAGGTCCTAGCGTTGGTCTATTAACCGTAAGCCCTCTCTCGAATGATGAAAGCATGGATAAAAAGGAATATACGATTCAGGAAACCTATACATGAATTTTGGTAAACATATTTCGTTTTGTCTTTTATTTATGTACAAGAAAGGACATCTTTTCCTCCAACCAGGAAAGGATACACTGTTATCAGCGCATCCTTTCAAACAACCAGGGCATCCTTTCTTTCCAAATGTATAGACCTTACGAACTTGTGACCGAATATTACTTCAATACTAAGATAAATAGAAAAAATTAAACGCTCTTCTACTTTAGCCTTATTATTACTAACGGCTTTATTCACGTTGTTGCTCAAACTGAATTATCTTATTCCTGCTATTCGTCAATTAAAACAGTGCCATTATGCCAAATTAGATGGGGCTATAGCAAAGTCATCGTAATTAACAAATTACTTTTAAGCGACAAGACGAGTAAAATAGTTCTTCAATATGCCCACTGGACCAGGAGGGGGCGTAATTTATGTTCCGGGGGGGGGCAACAAGCTTTGGTCTCTGTTCGTATTATTTGCCACTTTATATCTGTAATTAATGTGACTTCGACCTTTCGCGGGGGGGGGGGGGTACCTGCCCCTAGACTGGATGGTTTTGTTTTTCTTTTCAATGTGACAAAGACACTTACGCATCTTATAACACATATTGGTTACTGAATAGATTATACTGTGACTAAACATATCATTCCAATGTTAATTAGTTCCAATCAATTTCTAAATATCGCATCAATGAAACTTACTTTGGTGAAAGTAGTCGAACCAGAGGCCATGAGAATTTGACGAACACGGTTATGAAATTTGGTCAATGAGTCATCATCAACACGAAGGAAACACTGAGCAGTTCTTTCTTTGGTGACCTCGTTTTGAAGATTCCATACACCATCTCTATGGGTGAATTCTTCGTGTGTCATACGAATCTTAGGGAGGATTCTACACTCGAAACCACACATGTTGAACAGCAGGTTTGGATTGTCCTGAAACAGTTATTACATATTATACAAAACAAAAAATGAGGCCAAAAAGAAACTATTGCGCGGCATAAGGGTGGGTTGTTATAGTCTTAAGAAATCAAGCCGCTTTCCCAAGGACTTTTGTGTAGGAGCTTCCCTTACTCACACATGTGATGTGCAAGAAACAAATATATGTCAATAAAAACATAATTGGCAGGAGATACTGCACAAGTGAAAATAAACTCCAGCAGCACCTCTCAAACCAGGGAATTATTAGACTTTTTAGCACTCACCCTACCCATGTCAAACTATCACGGTGAATTTATGGCCAGTTTTGATGTTTAAAAATAATAACGGCAAAATATTATTTTAGGGGTATGGCATTCAAAGAAAATCAAATTACTTAATCATGGTACCTTTTGTTTATTTAATAACTGAAAAAGCCCAACCGCAAAACTTAGAATGAATTTAAGTTTTGAAACATTTAAACAAAAAAATCAGAAATAGGTTTAAACCAAAGATTTATTACCTGAATCGGGACCATATGAAATTACCATACACAAGAAGGTAAACAACCCCAAAATATATAACAACCCTAAAACAACAAAAACTCTAGCCACATTACCAAATACAAGTTAGTGAACAACCCTAAAATATCTAAAACCATAAAAGAACCCTAAAACAAGAATGGTAGTAACAATGGTAACAGAGCACATCAGACCTAAGCATAGTGTTTTTTGTGACATGGAAGAAAAAGGCAAGGAGCTTGGCAAAACTCCAGGTGAATTTATAACCCCTGAAGATTTGAGCCACAATATAAGTAAACAATGAACAATCAGGAATCTATTAATTTTTGAAGCAAGATGCAATGAATTTTGTTTTTGTGCCATTGTTTGTGTATTACTAGGGACGCATGCAAAGGAGAAGACCTTGACCCCCCCCCCCCAGAAAAAACTCAAATCTTCCTGAATTCTCCTTGAAATTCCAATTTGAATAATAAACAATTCTCTTTATTGCAAAGAAAATCTAGCATACCATTAAAAAACTAAAAATTATACTTTCAGCAAATAATGGTAAGAAACTTCATTTTTCATTTAAGAATTATTGAAATTATGAACATAAAATCGTCTTGGATAGGAGACCCGAACAACATCTAATTATTAGAAACGAACTAAAAGCCAATATCCATTTTCCCAGAAATAATTTAACTTCTACATATACGGTAGTGTATACGGTACTGTCTACACATACAATGCCTTTGCATTTTTTATCACATTTATCATACAGATGGGAAAGCTGCTGTTCAAACTTTTATCTTTTTTAATTTCAAAAACTTGTGCCTTAAATTCTTGTTGTTAAATTCTTTCTGTGAAAATGGACATTTCTGGGAAAACGTTAAATTCTTGCTTCTCTTGTTCTGTGCCTGAAATATCCGGTTTTAATGGCACTTGTATGATTAAAAAGCATGATTTTTTTTAAATTGAACGATTTTTTTAAATCGTTTAATTAAATTTTTTTTTTTAATTAAACAGAGCAGAAGTTTCTTTTCTAAAGCCCAGAAAAGGGCGGTTTATAAAAATGTTGTAGCATACCTGTTAGGTAAACACTAAAAATCAACTCAAAGAAAATGTCAATTAAGGCCTAGCCTAAGTCCAAATCTTCTACTCCCTAGTCAATTCTTTTTTCCGAGACAGCAACTCAGTCAAATACTAAGGTATCAGTTTTCTTCATCGCTTCAACTAAACAAACATAAGAAGGTTGAGCCTAAGGGGTTTCTCACTCAAAATTACGATTAGGCGCAGGCTATCCTTAGCAATTCTTCTTGTAATTATTTATACAATAGAATTTTTTATATGTATTTATTAACCGGCAGTTTGATGTCTGCACGCTGCTTATTCTCTAGACTCTGTTTAAACAGGTTACAACTAACTAATACTTGACTGAATTGCTCCTGAACAATCGGAGTGGTTAGTCCCTTGGTGTAATTTATGCATTCTCACACGCTCCGATAACAGCTGGATCTAGTCTTTTGAGGGGAATTTTTGACTTGGGAACACAAATATGTAAAGTATTTGAAGGGATTGCAACCAGGAAGTATATATTATAGAAATTAATTTCTGGTTGTTGAATAGAAAATTTTTGCTGTATTTTTTGATACCCCACAACAACAGTGTCAAGTATAGCAATCTAGAATGCAAACCCGAAACAGGTTTTATAATTATTTTGGAATTATAAAAAAAATAATTGTCGGGTTTAAGATTTGATTAGATCAAATATTCACCAGATTTTTTTTATTTCTATAGACATAAAAACCGCCGAAATCACTAATTCAGGAACGTTAGGCAAACTCCAAATGTTTAACCTGGGAGGTATAGGAAGATTCCTTGAGAGTCCGCCCTGCCTTAACCAGTTTGGCAGCTTTCAAAGTTCTCTGTAGTGCTAACCACTTTGATTGAAAACCTTGATACAGGGGGAATAAAATTTCGTTGTCTTTTCAATTAAATTTCAAAGTCAAACAGTAAATTCTCAACAGCTTTCAATGATAATTAGTCCCTGGGATAATTCGCAAGGGACCTCTGTATCTGTGAAACGGTCAGCCGATCTTGAAGCTCGCAAAATAATTTTAATGGCAAAGAATTCCCTTAAAAGACCTTGATAATTCCTTAAACCACATTGGCCTGCAAATAATAGAAAGAAGTAAAGATTAAAAATGTTTTTTGTTAAGGCCAAACGAACATACTGAAAAAATAAACACAAAGCGAATATTTCGAAAGGACGAACTCCTCTCTTCTTCATCGCGAAAGAAAAGCGAACGACAATATCTTTCGATATTGCGGTTCTTGAGTTTTTGAATTCTGTGCGAATTGTGGATATTTGGTGAATGACGCGTTTTTCAGTTGTTAGGAATTTGGTTTTGATTCTTCTAATCTTGGCTTTTATTGAATTTCATTCATTTTTTAAGTTTTGATTTTTTCATTGGTTTTTATAGGTTTGTGTTTTCACATTGACTCTCCGCACTGGTTTTGTTTTTTTCTTTGTCTTTTTTGGCATTTTACTTAAATGTTTTCGTTCGCACTAAGGAAGACAGGCAGTTGTACTGTCGAAATATTCGCTTTGTGTGTGTTTTCAGTATTTTCATTTGGCCTTAACAAAACCCATTTCTGATCGTTTCATCTTTATGTCAAAAGACCTTTTCACAAATTCGGGAATACTCTGGAAATTTAATCTTTAAGAAGAAACACAAGAATTCTATGTGCTTGAGAATATGAAAACAATATTAATTTACCTGTAATTAATAATGACTAGTTTTCTTTAGAATATGACTACTTTTCGTTCAATAACAGTGAACATAATTAAAATGCAATATGAGAATTTGCGAAAAGATTTATGAATTTATTAATAGCCCATCAGTAAATTGGAATACTTAGTAAATAGCTATTACCATAGTAAATAATAGTGGAAAAAGAAAAAAAAATAATATTAAGACAACCCATGTCTCAGAACACAAGGTCACACCCCAACACATGTCTCAGAAAACAAGGTCACACCCCAACCTATGTCTGGAAGCTTTTCAATGACATATATCTAACTTTAAAATTATACAAACACATAAATGAATTACAATTAATTATATAGACTCCCCAGGAAGTTAGTTATAGCCCCAGTAAGCAAGAACCCTAGCGGGGATTATAGCCCTAGTAACTAGGGTTGAACTACATTTCGATGAAAGATCCGAACGGCACCAATGATTAATGTATTAATAAAAATTCAAAAAGTAACTTACGTGAATGTAAAACCCAGGAATAAGAAACTGTCCGGTGGACTCACTGTCTATTTAAAACAAGAGCGTAGTGTTTGACAGTTATGTGAAATTACGGTTTAACAGACTGAAACGTTTTTAACAACGTTTTTCCAATTTCATAACAGACAGACGTTTTTCCAATACAACCGAGCTTTTAATACTGAACGAACATATACATAAGCAGCTAAAAACTAAGTATAAATTTCGAGCATGATGTAGCTGATGTAGCATGATGTAATGATTGTAAATTACCAGAGGTGACGCTGCCATGTCGCACTGAACCTTAGAATCTCGTTAACGAATGAATATCTGGATTGATATATCCAGTTCAATGGATATATTCGTTAACGAATAATATCCGTTAATAATCCGTTAACGAATAGAGAATCTCGTTAACGAATAAATATCTGGATTGATATATCCAGTCCTCAAAGTACATCCTCTAGTTAACACTTGGGCAACAGTTATGTTACCCAGATCGCACTACTGTTTTACGTCCTGGGAGATCCCGTTTTCCAATATTGGCAGAGCTTTTATTACTGAACGAACACATGAATAAGCAGCTAAAAACTAAGTACAAATTTTACCTTTGAATAAACAGATACAAAGCTTCCTTCCCACTGGATCGTAGTCACTGAGCGTGGGAGCCGATTCTTTATGTCCCAAAAAACGGCTCGACCAAGATTAACATCATGTTTCATAAGTCGCATGCGTGCATCGCGAGGCCAGCATTTTTTGTTATTATAGCCAACAATGTTTTCATTATTCGGATCTGGATGTTCTGTTAGATAGCGCTGAATCAAGTCACGGGCCTCTTCAGCTGTGAACCTATAGAAGATATAAAATGTGCTAATTCGTGATAACAATCACTGTGATACAAGGCTAGAAAAAGGTAGAAACTCATACTCAAAGCAAAAACGCAGGAAAAAAACAAAATTATGTGGCATAAAACAATATGTTTGGAATTACTCGACAGCTTTTATATCTTCAAGTACTCATAGAATCCCTAAAATAATAAAATTTAAACAAAAAAGCTTTCCATCTTTTGATTTGTTATATTTAATCTTATAAATTTGTAAAAGTAAAAACAGCATTATACCTATAGAGAACAGATACTACCCTATGAAGGAGGCTCCCAACCCCTCTCCTCTCAGCCACTACTCCTGTCTCTGCTAAAGTTTGAATAAATTTTCACAATGCCTCAAAAATTGCCTGTCTGACAGGCAAAGCAACCCTTGCCACAAATAGAGTAATTTATGTATCGTTTTAAGTATTAGAATTGCATATTATTTTCATTGCCAATTCCACAATTTTTTAATATTGATGAGATCCTTAACAGAGTAAGGAAGTTTTGTCATTTAAACGAATAAACCCTTTCACTTTTCTGAAAATACAAAAAAAGGGTAGAAAAGTTACCCTCTTGTACATATTTACAGACAGTTGTACTCTTGGAAATTTCCTATGCCCCTGGAATCCTCCAAATCTGATAAAACGAACTTGGATGACAAATTTTCTAATTTTGAAGATCTTTCGTTCAAAAAGAAACCCTCTCTATTGACAGTGATCTTTACTCAAATAATACTATTACTCCAACAATGAGACCCAATATCTTTTTTTTAAGTATTTAAATGAAATGTTACGATTTTTTTTAACACAAATTGTACATAAAGAGGGATCCACTAATAATGACAGTCTCGGTCCGGTGCATCAATGCTGAAACCTAACTTCAC
Source organism: Artemia franciscana (assembly GCF_032884065.1). NCBI lineage: Eukaryota > Metazoa > Arthropoda > Branchiopoda > Anostraca > Artemiidae > Artemia > Artemia franciscana. The sequence continues at coordinate 27,043,605 of NC_088874.1, forward strand.
ATGAATGCAACTAACTCGCGTGCAGATGCACAGAACATCGTATTCTGCACTTTACCATAGATACCTGGATCAGATTTACAATTTTCAATGAAAGAACAGTTCTATTTATAGACTCAGAATCTTCCCTTCATATAGACGGTAAAATTTATATTTTTAGTGGAAGAACGAACTTAGGATCTATCCATAAATAAATTGCTAATTTTTAGAAAAAAGTAAATAACCCGGGTTGAAACAAAAGAATGAGAAAACGAAATAAAGCAATTCTGCTTGGTTATTGCTAGTTTTTGAAAAAAAAAAAAAAACAGACAAAACACTCTGGTTGAAACAAAAGAATGAGAAAATAAACAAAACAATTCTGCTTTAGTATTTTTATTTTTTAGAAAAAAAGTGGAAGAACCCTGGTTGGAGCTTAAAAATGAGAAAAGAAACAAAGCAATTCTGCTTAGTTGTTGCAATTTTTTGACAAAAAAAAAGCCAAACAACCTTGGTTGAAAGAAAAGAATGAGAAAAGAAACAAAGCAATTCCGCTTGGTTATTGCTAGTTTTTCGAAAAAATAGACGAAACACTCTGGTGGAAACAAAAGAATAAGAAAACGAACAAAGTAATTCCGCTTTGGTATTCCTATTTTTTTGGAAAAACAAAAGCTAAGAGCTCATATGGCACTTATGACGAGGTTGGAAAAGCCAAGAGCTCATATGGCATGAGCTCTAGCAAAATTATAAGAATCAACAGATTGATTTAAAAGGAAAATCAGAGGCTTAATGCTGGTCGGGATTTAAAATAACAGCTCTGAGACACAAAGTCCTTCTAAATATCAAAATTCATTAAGATCTAATCACCCACTCGTAAGTTAAAATTACCTCACTTTTTCTTAATTTTTCCTCTCCCTTCAGCCCCCCAGATGGTCGAATCGGGGAAAACAACTTTATCAAGTCAATTTGTGCAGGTCCCTGACACGCCTACCAATTGACGTCGTCCTAGCATGTCCAGAAGCACCGAACTCATCAAAGCACCGGACCCCCCTCCTAATTCCCCCAAAAAGAGTGGATCCAGTCCGGTTAAGTCAATCACGTATCTACGACATTTGCTTATTCTACCCACCAAGTTTCATCCCGATCTCTCCACTCCAAGCGTTTCCCAAGATTTCCAGTTTCCCCCTCCAACTTCCCCAATGTCACCAGATCTGGTCAGGATTTATAATAAGACCTCTGAGACACAGTTCCTTCTAATATCAAATTTCGTTAAGACCCGGTTATCCGTTCTTAAGTTAGAAATATCTCAATTTTTCTCATTTTCCGAATTACCCCCCCCCCAAACTCCTCCAAAGAGAGCGGATTTAATCCAATTATGTCAATCAAGTATCTAGGAGTTGTGCTTATTCTTCCCAACAAGTTTCATCCCGATCTCTCCACTAAGCGTTTTCCAAGATTTCCCGTTTCCCCCTCCAACTCCCCCAATATCACCGGATACAGTCGGGATTCAAAATAAGAGCTCTGAGACACGAGTTCCTTCTAAATATCAAATTTCATTAAGATCCGATCACCCATTCGTAAGTTAAAATACCTCTAATTTTTTTTCCTAAACCCTCCAGCCCCCTAGATGGTCGAATCGGGGAAACTACTGTTATCAAGTCAATTTGTGCAGGTCCCTGACACCCCAACCAATTTTCATCGCCCTAAGACGCCCAGAAGCACCGAATTCACCACAGAATTGGAAATCCCCCCCCCAACTCCCCCAAAGAGAGCGGGTACGTTCCAATTATTTCAATCACATATCTAGAACTTGTGCTTATTCTTCCCATAAGTTTCATCCCAATCTCTCCACTCTAAGCGTTTTCCAAGATTTCCGGTTTTCAAGAATTCTGTTTCCCCCTCTGACCCCCTATGTCCCCGGATCCGATTCAAATTGAAAATGGAGTATCTGAGACATAAGATCTTTCTATATATCAAGTTTAATTAAGATCCGAACGCCCATTCGCAAGATAGCTCAATTTTCACGTTTTGATTTCTGGTTTTCCCCCTCAACGTCACTGGATCCTTTTTGACATTTAAAATGAAAGCTCTAAAGCACAAGATCCTTCTAAATATCAAATTTCAATAAGATCTGATCACCCCTTCGTAAGTTGAAAATAACTCATTTTTTCTAATTTTTCCGAATTACCCCCCCCCCCCCCACTCCCCCAAAGAGGGCAGATCCGGTCCGGTTATGTCAGTCACGTATCTTGGACTTGTGCTTATTCTTCCCACCAGGTTTCATCCTGGTCATTCAGCTTTAACCATTTTCCATGATTTCCGGTCCCCCCAACTCCCCCCAATGACACTGGATTTGGTTGGGATTTAAAATAAGAGATTAGAGTTACGAGGTCCTTCTAGCTATGAGCTTTCATTATGATTCCGTTAGATTAAGATTGAGATTTCATTAAGATCTGATCACTCCTTCGCAAGTAAAAAATACCTCATTTTTTGTAATTTTTCAGAATTACCCCCCCCCCCTTCTCAACTCCCCGAAAGAGAGCATATCCGTTCCGGTTATGTCAATCACGTATCTAGGACTTGTGTTTATTTTTCTCACCAAGTTTCATCCTGATCCCTCCACTCTAAGCGTTTTCCAAGATTTTAGCCCCCCCCCCCCCAACTCCCCCAATGCCACCGGATCCAGTCAATTCAAAACAAGAGTTCTGAGACACAATATCAATCTAAATATTAAATTTTATTAAGATCCGATCACCCGTTCGCAAGTTAAAAATACTTCTTTTTTCTAATTTTTCCCAATTAACCGTCCCCCCACTCACCCTCAGATGGTCGAATAAGGGAAAAGACTATTTCTAATTTAATCTGGTCCGGTCCCTGATAAGCCTGCCAAATTTTATCGTCCTAGCTTATCTGGAAGTGCCTAAACTAGCAAAACCGGGACAGACAGACCGACGGAATTTGCGATCTCTTTAGGTCACTTGGTTAATACCAAGTGCCATAAAAAGTGGAACAACCCTCGTTGGAACATAAGAATGATAAAAGAAACAAATTAATTCCGATTGGTTATTGAGATTTTTTTTTACAAAAAAAGCCAAACATCCCTGGCTGAAACAAAAGAATGAGAAAAGAAACAAAGCAATTCCGCTTTGGTATTGCAACTTTTTTGGGAAAAATTCGAACTACCCAGGTTGAAACAAAAGAATGAGAAAAGAAGCAAAGCAATTCCGTTTCGATATTACAATTAGTAGGACTTTTCACTCTGAACTCCGATTTTTTACAATAAGTTTAAAGAAAATACAGAGAAAACACATTTCTATTATTCAAATACGAGCAACACAATCAGGGATGCCTACTACCGGTGAAAAAAGAACTGTACCTATGAAAACCAAACGGCACCACGGGCCAACCAGAGTGCTACGGTGGCGTGAGCTGCAATGGGGCATCACAAACGGGTTGGCTTGCAAAAACACAAACCAATGCGAAAACACAAAGCAATGTAGTTAAAAAACCATATTTATCAAGAAAATGTCTGAAAATGCCTTAGAAATGATAATGTGTGCCACACGGTGCCACGGTTGAGGTCAAATAGCACCACGGTGGCGTGAACTACCTTGGGGTATCACGATCTAACAATGAAATTGTAAGTTCCCACTCTTTAAATAACAAGAGCTAAGAGCTCATATGGCACTTGTGACGAGGTCGGAAGAGCCGAGAGCTCATATGGTACGAGGTCGGAAGAGCCAAGAGCTCATTTGGACGAGGTCGGAAGAGCCAAGAGCTCATTTGGCACTTGTGAGAAGGTCAGAACCTAAAGTTAAACTTTATAGCACAAGATCCTTCTAAATATCAAATTTCATTAAGATCTGGTCACCCTTTCGTAAGTTACAAATACCTCAATTTTCAAAATTACCTCCCCCCTCCCAATTCCACCAAAGAGAGCAGATCCGGTCCAGTTATGTCAGTCACGTATCTTAGACAGGTTTCTATTCTTCCCATCCAGTTTCATCCTGATCTCACCGCTTTAAGTATTTTCTAAGATTTCCGGTCCCCCCAACTGCCCCCCCCCCCCAATTACGTTTGATCCGGTTGAGATTTAAAATAAGATATCAGAGTTACGAGGTCCTTCTAAATATGAAGTTTCATGAAGATCCGATCACTCCTTCGTAAGTTAAAAATACGTTATTTTTCTTATTTTTCAGAATTACCCCCCCCCCCCCCGCAATTGAGCGGATCCGTTCCAATTATGTAAATTACGTATGCAAGACTTTTGCTTATTTTTCCAACCAAGTTTCATCCCAATCCTTCCAATCTAAGGGTTTCCCATCATTTTAGGTCTCCCCACCCCAAACTTCCCCCAATGTCACCAGATCCGGTCAGGATTTAAAATAAGAGCTTTGAGCCACGATATCCTTCTAAAAATCAAATTTCATGGAGATCCAATCACCCATTCGTAAGTTAAAAATACCTCATTTTTTCTAATTTTTCAGAATGAACCCCCCCCCCCCCAACTACCCAAAAGAGAGCGGATCCGTTCCGTTTATGTCAATCATCTATCTAGGACTTGTGTTTATTTTTCCCACCATGTTTCATCCCGATCCCTCCACTCTAAGTGTTTTCCAAGTTTTAGGTTTCCCCCTCCCAACTCCCCGCCCCCATCACCAGATCCGGTCGGGATTTAAAATAAGAGCTCTAAGACACGATATCCTTCTAAACATCAAATTTCATTGAGATCCGATCACCCGTTCGTAAGTTGAAAATACCTCATTTTTCTAATTTTTAAGACTTACTCCCCCCCCCCTCCCAACTACCCCAAAGAGAGCAAATAAGTTCCGATTATGTCAATCATGTATCTGGGACTTGCGCTTATTTTTCCCATCAAGTTTCATCCCGATCCCTCTACTCTAAGTGTTTTCCAAGATTTTAGGTTTCCCCCCTCCAACTCCCCCCAATGTCATCAGACCCAGTCGGGATTTAAAATAAGAGCTCTGAGACACAATATCATTCCAAACATCAAATTTCATTAAGATCCAATCACCCGCTCATAAGTTAAAAATACTTCATTTTTTCTATTTTTCCGAATTAACCGGCCCCTTCTCCCCCCCCCCCAGATGGTCAAATCGGGAAAACGACTATTTCTAATTTAATCTGGTCCGGTCCCTGATACGCTTGCCAAATTTCATCGTCCTAGCTTACCTGGAAGTGCCTAAAGTAGCAAAACCGGGACTTTAGGTTTTCCCCCTCCAACTCCCCCCAATGTCATCAGATCCGGTCGGGATTAAAAATAAGAGCTCTAAGACACAATATCATTCCAAACATCAAATTTCATTAAGATCCAAATACCCGCTGATAAGTTAAAAATACTTCATTTTTTCTATTTTTTGCGAATTAACCGGGCCCCCACTCCCCCCCAGATGGTCAAATCGGGAAAACGACTATTTCTAATTTAATCTGGTCCGGTCCCTGATACGCTTGCCAAATTTCATCGTCCTAGCTTACCTGGAAGTGCCTAAAGTAGCAAAACCGGGACCGACAGACCGACAGACAGACCGACAGAATTGGCGACTGCTATATGTCACTTGGTTAATACCAAGTGCCATGAAAACAACTGTCAGGATATTCAAACGTCTGAAAACACTTAAGTGATGATGACAGGTGCCACGGGGCAGCCACATAGTCCCATGGTGGCGTTAACTGTGTTGTTGTTCGAAAATCAAAGAAAATATGCAGATCAACGCTTCAAACTGTGGTTTTGCTAGAAACGAGATGAAAATAATCATATGCATGCCTAAAAATGAGGGGTTTGCTTAAAATATGGAGGTGTCAGAAAAAAATAGATTCTTGCTAGAAATACAATGCAAGGGATACAGAGTTCCAAATACCAAGAACAATCATGGTGCATGGATGGTAATTCAATTCTTGTTATCTCATCCAATGATTTCATCATTTGCTTCAATAAGGTATTCCCACAGAGAATTTGGATTAGGTCTTATATTAGTAATAAAATAAAAATTACGAATTAAATGCTCATCTTAAGCTACCAGTTCAAAAACTAATCATATGACAGGTTTCATGAATAATCATAGAATGTTTCCAGGGTTCCCTTTAATTTCGGAAGAACCTGTGGGCAATAGCCCAAACAAACAATAGCATCTATATCTAACAATCACTCTCATTTAAACTTACATAAGTATGATGTAACATTTACATATGAGTCAAATGTAAAAAAAAATAATATCCCCTAAACCTATTTCCAGCAATCGATTGAATTCTTTCCCGCGAATAAAAACAAGCAATACATATCTTACGAAGAAATGAAATGGGAGAAAATTTTCATTAAGATCAAGAAACCTATTGCATAGAATCTATTCCCAAGGACAAAATAATAGCAATGACTTGCCAGTTCAATTGACTAAGGCGTCATTTCATGGACAGTAACTAGTCTTACAATACTTACTTATATTACTCCCCCCTTTTAGGAAAATCCCTCTCATCTCTTTCACAAGATATACCCGACCGGGTAGCGGTCGCCACACCTTCGATTGAATTTAATTCGGTTTATACTTTTATTATTATGGATCCGTAGGAAAAAAAGAAAACAAAATAATAACAATAAAAATCTATGATACTATTTTTCCTTTTGGATTCTAAATTCATTGTGATTCTGTGGGTATATTTGGATTCTAATTTTGTGGGTGAATGTTAATTCTTAAAAAGTCTAAATGCATACTTACTTTCCAATACTGGCGGTTTCATCTCCAGACCTGAAAACTAAGGATTCCTCCCCATATGCCTTTTAGATCAAAAGCAAAGATAAAGGTAAGAGCGACATCTCTAAGCGTCGAAATCCAGTATCTAATACAACAAAACTTTAAGAAATGGACATTGGTAGTGAGATCAATCTTTATGCTTTTGCCACCATCCCGTACCCCTTCAAAACAGTGACATCTTCGTAGCTCAGAAAACGGTTTAACTACGTAAATGAAGATGTGCTATTTCAGCCCAAGTTAAGACACTAGGAGGTATTTTCGTGGGCCTACCTACAAACCTCATTTCTACTTGTTAGGTTTAAAATATTACGCGAAAAAAGGTCTTGACTTTGAGAAACAACGGGAAAACTAATTCGGCTCTGAACTTCAATTAGGTCAGGGCCACTTCACCTATACCAGCTTCTCCTCGGGCCAAAATCCAAGGAGGAGTAAATTTTAAGGGAAATTGATTTGCTATTAATGACCTACCTAAAGACTTTTTCAAGCTTATAAGAAGCACAGTAGCTGAAGTATGAGCATAAAAACCCAGCCTGTTGAATAATAATAATAATAATATAAAACAAAAAAAATCCACCCTAAAAATCAAAATGTGACTTGTCCCCAAGTCAACTTGCCTTTCTGTTATCAAAACCAACAACATACATTTCAACTTATTCCACTAGACCTTCAAAATCAAAAAATTCTCATGACAAAAAGAAGTAATCTAGATTACCTAAAAAAAATATGAATTCTATCCACATATCTCGAATATAACCGAATGGGATGAGTTGTTTCTGTGGCGACATCTTGGAATGTGAGAAAATCATTTGGCATCTGCGGTGGCCCCGCCATCTCTGATGCTCTTTGTAGACCAAGACCAAGAAGATCTAAAACCAAACCATAATACTGGACGATAAATGAAGCAAATTGCAATCCTCGAATAATACCGTAGCTGTTTGTATGATTCATATCCTGCAATAGAAAAACATGTTACATAAATGAATTTAACAATATCTGTTTGAATTTATAAGCAAACGGATTGCCATTTGAAATTAAGCAAGATATAGAAGTGAATTATTACCCATGCATTTTATCATTACTCAATTTTTTTTCCAGATTTCTTTTCTCATGAAGCTTAACTAAATCAATTTGCATTACTTGAAAATAACTTAATTAAATCATTTATATGGGTAGGCATTTACTCCCTTGGGATACCCCCCCCCCCTGGCTGGTTGGTCTCCATTTCAACTTATTGAGTCTTCAGAAAAAACACAAAATTAGTTCTAAGGAAAAGACAAGGGGAGAGTGCGGGTCGAAATTGATATATAACCCTCAGGCCCATAACCAGGACTTTTGTTTAGGAGAGAGGGGTATTTTTCATGGGGGAGGAAGTACAATAAACTTAAAAATGCACTTTAAACTTTAAAACTTCTAAAAGGGTGCGTTAAAACGCACCATTTAAGGCATGTCCTCTCCCTACCTAACTACAAAACAATAAGAGAACCCCACTGCAGAGGTTTAAAGCTCTTATAGGCAAATGCGGGGAATTACAAAACAACAAGGAATTTACAAAAGACAGTGAACTTTGTTTAGACCTTGAAAATATTTTGGCTAGTTATGGAGGGAGGGAGATACCTCAAAGGGTGTATTTCAATGCAAAAAGATCCCAACTTCCATTATGTCTTCAGATAAATAGAAAATTAGCTCTAAGGAAAAGCAAAGGAGAAGGTGGAGAATGAAATTGATGTATAATTCCCAAGCCCGTATAGAGGACTTTGTTTTTTTTTTTGGGGGGGGGGACTTCAAAAAACGCATCAAATATGTGAAAGCGATATTTAATCCCTCTTGGTTTCTCGGAATATTTCAGGTCTGCGCTGCTCTTTACTTATGAAAATAAAGAGTAACATTAAATTCCAAAATGAGCAGCACTTATTCCGTATAGTAGGGGGTCCACCCCTTCCTTACTTCCACCTCATGATCACAGAAACTATGGAAGGTTCGCATAACATAAAAATGGGGAGTTCTAGCACATATATATATTTTTAAGTCGAAAGTGAGTCGAAAGTGATTAGAATATTTTTAAGTCGAAAGTGATTGGAGACCAGCAAGTCACGGGAAGGGGAAGGGGTAAACGCCGGCTCCCCTTATTTATAACATTTACACATGGGTCAAATTCAACTAAACAGACATGAAAAATTGATTATGTATAATTATAGCTGGTTACTAAGATATGCTAAAGCGAGCCGATCGTTTTTGTTTTAAAATCATTACTTTTTCTGATTTTTTCCCTTATAAATCGACCTTCAACGTTTAAAATTCCCTTAATCAATGTAACATTCATTTCCCTCAAGATACAGGACTTTTTTTGCGGGGGAGGGAGGTTTGTTCTGCAGTTTTGCGCAGGAGGGACTTTTCCGGATGGAGACTTGTCTATGAGAGGACGTGAGGATTGGCAATTTTTAAATACTATAAAATTCAAAAATGCGATTGTTATTAATACTTGGAACGAGCAATAATTGTATATGTATTTATGTTTTTTCTCGAAAACAGTTCCATATTTTTTCGCGAAAATTGCTATCTTTGGATATTCTCGCATATAAAAAACGATCTAGATAGGTCAGAAGTCTGAGAAAACTCATTAAGAGCCATAATTTTGGTTTTTGCAAATGACGTCATGTATTATGTTAGTACCTCATATAAGCATGTTTTACAACATCACGTAAGCATATTCTTATATGGTTTTATGCTTAGCATAAATAAGATTGTCGAGTTTCCGACCCATCAGTTGTTTATGTAATGTAATGTCTGTAGGAAGGTCCAAAAACGTAAATTTGAACCATCAATTGCGACAACACCAAAACCGGCAGCCAAAGCAAAGGCCATTGCTAATTTGTCTGTAGTAATCAAAATCCGAAAACGTGTCAAAAATGAAAATGAAGAGCAAAGACACGGACGGTTAGAAGATATGCGAAAACGACAATTAGAGCGTGTTAAAAGAGAAAATGAATAGCAAAGTCACAAGCGGTTAAGAGATATGCAACAACAAGCATTCGAGCGAGTCAAAAATGAAAATAAAGGGCAAAGACATGCTGTTAGAAGACATGCGACTCCAAGCATGTGAACGAGTCAAAAATGAAAATGAAGAGCAAATACACACGCGGTTAGAAGAACAGTAGCGGCGGGTCAAAAATGAAAATGAAGAGCTAAGACACACGCGGTAAGAAGAAATGCGACACCAAGCATGTGAGCAAGTCAAAAATGAAAATGAAGAGTAAAGACAAACGGTTAGAAGACATGTGAGCGAGTCAATGAAAATCAACCTGGACAGCGAGAATAAAACCGTGTCAAAACCGAAAATGATAGCAATGATGATTGAGTTTGGGATTTTGACATGGATAAGGTCATCAATACCTATCGTACATTTGTTAAAAAAAAAGGTTCAGCGATATGTATTTCATAATGACGAAAGACAAGCCGAGATAAAACGAACCATACAAACTGAAAATGATAGCAATGATGATTGGGTTTTGGATTTTGATATGGATAAGGTCATCAATGCTGACCGTACCTTTGAAAAAGTTCAGCGATATGTCTTTCATAATGACGAAAGACAAGCCGAGATAAAACGAACCATACAAACTGAAAATGATAGCAATGATGATTGGGTTTTGGATTTTGATATGGATAAGCTCATCAATGCCTACCGTACCTTTGAAAAAGTTCAGCGATATGTCTTTCATAATGACAAAGACAAGCCGAGGCAAAAACAGAAGTTTTTGTCCCATCACCAGAACAATTAAAAAAAAAAAAAAAAAAAAGGTGGTCATCAATGCCTGCCATACCTTTGAAAATCAAAAACCTGGACTTGATAAATCGTAAAAAAAGTTTTTGTTCCACCACCGGAACAGTTAAAAGAAACAAAGGTCCGGCGATATGTCTTACATAATGACAAAAGACAAGCCGAGGCAAAAGTTAAAGGTTCAATAAAAAAAGAAAAATTTAAAAAGACACTAATTCTAATTTAAGGTCCATTTGGACGTCATGACATCAAGAAACGCCTCATATTGTCTGCGTTTAGAAGACAGGCGACATATTTAGAAGCCTGCCGCGTGCTGAGAACCAGCGGCGAAGCCACCGTGCTCCCGGTACTGAATATATATATATATATATTTATATATATTTATATATATATATATATATATATATATATATATATATATATATATATATATATATATATATATATATATATATATATATATCAAACTTAAATAACGCATCAAAAATTAGTTTATCTTCATATTTTTTACGGGTCGACGGCCGTTTCGGAGGGAATGGGGGTCAAACCCCTACCCCCCCTGAACACGGTCTTGCTCTCTACCATTACATTACACTTTTAATTAGCAACGTCCCATACATCATCATGAAGTTTATTAATCCGCTGACGCAACTGATACACTAAAGCTGGAAGAGGTTTGGAGTCTGCTGGCTCATTCCAAGGGGGGAACAATCTTCTATTAGCAGGTTCATACTATAGAAGCTTATCAGATAATAGATATCAGTGATTTTCAGAGGGGAATTTACGTCATAAATAGGGACTACGTGACTGTACAGATCCATGTATCAGCTTCTTTGAAAAATCTTTGTTAGAAGATGTCTTTTGATTCTGCACACTGCTTGATCTAATAAACTAAGCACGTGTCTTTGACCTTGATTCAGTCTAGATTTCATGTTATAGGCTTTGACACATGTTTATCTTCCTCAAGATATTTAACATAAAAAGGGAGATAGAAGAAAAAGAAGAAAAATTTACCTATTGGTTGTCTCGAAATGAGGAGGAGAAGTAGAAAAAAAAGAACGGTTAATTGAAGAAAAGTCATTTGAACTGTCAATTGAAGGCTTACCTTATAGTTAATAACGACGTTACTTTTTGCAGACATGTAATCAGCAATATTATGATCCACAATGAGACGCAGGAGCCTGTTAAGTAACGTAATATCTATCTTCTCATAAAGCTTCTCAAATCGAGACTCCAACATGACATTACACTCTCCATCAGCAGTGTCCCACACATCTTGAAGGTTATTAATTCCCTGACACCACTTATACACCAACAGTGGAGGAGGCTCCGAGTCTGCTGGCTTAATCCAAGGAGGGAACAGCCTTCTCTTATCAGCCTCATACCATAGATACTGATCCAGATATGCATCAGTGATTTTCTCAAGAGGCTCCACGTCATAAACAGGGACTAAGTGACTGTACAGATCCATGAATTCAATACCAACTTCTTTGAAGGATCTCTGTGTCAGCAGATGTCTTTTGATTCTGGACAATGCCTCATGGGGATTGTCGTACGCTTGTTCTATTAGCCCAAGCTCTTCTCTTTGACTTTGATTCAGTCGTGATTTGACACTATAAGCTTCTTTCAATCTTTCCAAGGCTAAAATGAGTAGTTTAGTATCGTGTTTGTATGAAAGAGGGGGGAATGGGATTGGAGCAAAACGTCGAGATTCCAGCCAATGAACTGTGGTTGTATAAATGGCAACTGCCTCTTCTGGTGAAATATAGGGACCGTCCTGAAAAGGATTTTAATAATTAGATAATATAATAATTAATAATTAGATAGTAAAATAATAATTACTTCACTACTATACTACTAGCAAAGAATACTGGGAAAAACAGGGCTATCGATAGAACAGAACATGCATTACTATTTTAACAGATCCAGCATCCACAAGGGTTGAGTCCAGAATTAAGCGTACCAAATCACTTAATTTTTCACTCAAGAATTAAAAGGCTGCTTTTAGGAGTACCACAGACTTGTCCCAGAAAAAATCTTCTTCTGAAAATTTTCCTTTGAATTTCATACTAATAAAAATTTAAAATTTCAACTTAAATTCGATAAATTAACTCAAATTAGAAATTTTAGGTAGAAATTATACGTGACAATTTTCCCCACTTGAAAACGAAATACCAAAATCTTGCCAAGGGCTAAAAACTTTTATCTAGAAACGTTCTTTCAAATTCTGCCAAAAATCGGTAACTTTGCAGTAAATTGTTCTTAAAAATTAAACAAAAACGAACAACCTCACTATACAAAGTTACAAAAAGTGGAGTAGGACATAGAAAAAAAGCATAAAAATACAAATAGAAAACACAAATTTCAAACACAGAGAACACACTAATAGAGCAACAAAAACAAGGTAAAAATTAAATAGAATTCACAACTGAAGGAGCCTAATCAGTCGGTGATGAGGGAAAATAAGGACGCAAGCTGTATTTGAGAGTTTCTCAGAAATATTAGGAACAACAATTTCTAATAAGGACCCAGTTTTCGACCAAGGTAGAAGAAACAAAAAAAATTACAAAATCAAAAATAATTAACAAGGATTCTTTTTAAATATTTTTCCTTAAGGAGAAAAATTCCAGAAGTGAAAAAGGACAGAGTGGCCAGACGAAGTTAAGTAGAGCTAGGTCAACCAACCATCTGTTATACTTCCCTTTGTTAGCAACAATCTTAACCTATCCTAACAAACAGGACAAAGGTCCTCCAGAGCCATTGCAATTAACGTTTCAGTTGCTGGGGGTCTTTTTTACAGGAACAAGTAGCAAGCTTGTCAAAAAACCTTGCTGCGGCGGAGAACGAACCGCTGGCCTCGTGTTGCTAGGCAAAGAAAAGGGTAAAGGATACGGCACGACACCCTTAAAGTTCAAACTGGCTGTGCTGAACTCCATTTCGAGGATCTTCAGTCAGGAAGTGCAATGAGGGTTTGGGGCCCAGCCATCCTGTGCTTTCGCACACCCTTCCTGCTTTTCTTCCCCAAGTTCCTCCAGGTACTCATTTCGAACTGGGTCATCTCTGGTTGAGTTTAAAGAGTTACGTCATTGACCCTCACCCCAAACCAATTAACCAGGATTGCTAAGCAGAGCATCAAACAGGGAAGAGCATATCCTAATTGGACTTTCTTATTAATATCTGTGACTGTGTGTTGGCTTGGGATATTATTAGTAACAGAAATACCTTTTTGTTACTGACTATGATTAAACCAAAAGAACGGCCGTATCTGCTTTCCACATACTGAGACTTGTGAAAAAAAGTTATATACTACGAAAGCCGGACGATTTTTCTGAAAAAAATGTGCGAGAAGATGCAAACTCTCTTCATTTATCTCACAAAGAAAATGCGTTTCTGATATTCCAGTTTTCCGTAAAAATTTATCAACTGTTTTCCACTAAGAAGGAAAGATAGCATGATACGCGCTTAGATATTTGTTTAAATTCCAAGGACAGTACAAGTGTTCACTGTTATAAGGAAAGGACAACTAAATTTAAAACATTTATATTATCTTAAAAAATAGGAAATCAGGAATTCAAATTTTTAAAAAGGCCTCCATATGGACTTTATGGTAGTAACAGGTGCCAAGTAAAGAAAAGAAGAAAAATAAACATGGATCAGCAAAAATATGTTAGAAACACATGGTACAAAAGCAGTTTAAGTAGAATAGCTACCCATTGAATGTGTAGTTGTGTTTGGGGGATCAACAAATTGTTTACGTTTCAACTCTTTTTGGACTAAAAGTCCAAAATTTTTATTATTTTTTCATTGTCATTTTTTATTGTTTTGGTTCATATTTGAATAAAAGTTCGAATAGGGAAAAATTTTCTGTTAGACAGTGATAATAACATTCACAAAATATTCTGGATATTTCGATCACAGCTCTATCAGAATACATTTTTGATTTCCTGAACAATTTTATCTTATTTGATAATGTCTCTTCGATTTCTAGGGACCGAGGTTTAAAGTAAAATGTCCGGACAACTATTGAAATTAAGAAACTTTTATTCAAGAACCTCGCTTTGAATAGAGACACAGGTGAATTTGGCTTGAACTGTATTTACAATATTTTATTGATGTCAGATAAAGTAAGGTTTATTTCTCCCAAAGAGGTTAACCTCTGCCCACCTGTTGGTTCAAATAAAGCTAGCAAACCGGAACCTGGAAGGTAAGAGATTTGCTTCCGGTGCTGCATTAAAAAAATAAGGGCCATTGACAACATGTGATGATTTTATTTTGTATATATATCATTACTCTTAATTGTTTTATTTTAGTATTTCTGCCAATGATGCTCACTGTACATGTGATTGAAATATCCAGTATATTTTGTGAATATTATTATCACTGTTTAATAAAAGGATTTATCCCTATTTGAACTTTTATTTATCGCCAAAGAAAGGCAGTATGGTCTTCGAAATTACCTAGGTTCCTATTAATATGGCAACACTGACGAAAGTGAAGTACTGCTCCAACATTAAGTAGTTTTGCGTCAATAAAAAAAAAATATCTTCTACAAATGCGGTTTGTCGGTATTATAAGTATTAAGATGGTTTTAGGGGCCAAGAAATGGATTTATATGAATGTCCATGGTGCTTAGAAAAGTTTGGTTGCTAAAGAGTAACAAAGACCGTGGAAAACAGGTTTGGCTAAAATTCCGTATTAAGAGCAAAACTATATGAAGAAATTTCATTCCAATAGCGAAGGTTTGAGAGAACTTGAAAATATGGACTCAAAGTCATAATTAAAATGAGGAGAGGAAAAGTGAAAAGCATAATAAAAGAGAAAATAAGTGCTCGTAAACTCAAAAGTATGGAAAAAGGTCACAAAACACAAAAACCCCACAGCAAAGCTAGTAACAAATACACAAAATTCAATTTGCTGGAATGAACGGATACTCACTTTCAGATAGTTGTGTTGCCTCTCCTGTTCAGCCTTCAAGTAGAGACGCGTTAAACGCCCAAGATTCTTCTTGCACACAGTTTTGTCAACAGTGGCACCTCGACGAATACGTTCGCGGTTATAATGAGCTGTATTTGTCCACCAATCAGCACGCATCTTTACATATCTTAATATCATGTTCTCAATAGGTATAGGCAACCCAGGAACCTATTTAAAATAAAACCATCCATAATAAAAGCGGTTAATAATCAATAATAATTAATAACAATGAATCATCCCCCTTCCCTTTACTAGTATATTTGTAACAAACCATGCTCAAAAGGAAGAAGTCAGGAGCTTGGTTTTTCAAAAACTTTTAACCATAGAAATGAATTTTCTCGCCCCATCCCCGTGAAGCTTTTGGAGTACCGCTGATGATGACTTTTTAACTGCTCTTGGAATAGAAAAGGAGTCTTAAAACTTACAATGGAAAAGAAATTAAATACGTCGAAGAAAGACAAAACAAAACATCCTTCTTAATGCTCATACCCAAATTTAAGGATTTCAAAGTCATACTTGATTTAAAACTGGAACGCTATTTATTATTAGTAAATTATTATACATTCTTAATAATATATTATTATTTTATATTAATTATATTATTATACTACAATATACATAATATTGTAATAAAAATACAACTATATTGTAATAACGTATTAATAAAATAAATTAAGTGGAAACTAAATACAGACTTTTAAAATGAGAATAAGTCCCACCAATATGAAGACTTGAGCAAATTACAAGCTGATCAGTTTACAGTGCAATAACAAAACTAAAATTCCATAAAGGTAGCGTCGACAATAAAATTCTGGAGAGAATTTTTGTTGCTAAAGAATAGGTAAACCTAAAATTGATAGAATTACAGCAGCTTGGGTGTATCCAAAGAGGAGAGGCAGTGCGGCTTTGTCTACAGAGTTATTAAAGAACAATTTAAATTAATGAATAACAAACATTTTCCGAAATTTAGTTTAAGACAAATCTAGCAAAAAAATACCGACTGCTTCCATACATAAAAGCTACTACTAACTACTCATTACAGCACCCATCTGCTGAGGACAACACAGCACCACATACACTTCCTCTATTCTCTTTCATTTAGAGCTTCATAAATTAGTGAGGTACATTTCTGGCGCATAAACATAATGCAGATTTGCATTATTCGGAGAATTATTTCAGTTTTTCAAAAGCATTTATTGATACAAATAATGCCAAATACAAAACAAGAGCTAAGAGCTCATATGGCACTTGTGACGAGGCCGGACAAGCCGAGAGCTCATATGATATGAGCTCTACCAAAATTCTAAGAATCAATAGATTGATTTAAAAGGAAATCGGAGGCTTAATGCGGGTCGGGATTTCAAATAAGAGCTCTGAGTCACGAGGTCCTTCTAAATATCAAAATTCATTAAGATCCGATTACCCACTCGTAAGTTATAGATACCTCATTTTTCTACTGTTTCCTCTCTCTTCAGCCCCCCCAGATGGTCTAATCGGGGAAAACGACTTTATCAAGTCAATTTATGCAGCTCCCGGACACGCCTACCAATTTCCATCGTCCTACCACGTCCAGAAGCACCAAACTCGCCAAAGCACTGAACCCCACCCCCTAACTCCCCCAAAGAGAGTGGACCCAGTACGGTTACGTCAATCACGTATCTACGACATTTGCTTATTCTACCCACCAAGTTTCATCCCGATTTCAATACTCTAAGCATTTTCCAAGATTTCCGGTTTCCCACTCCAACTCCCCCCAATGTTAACAGATCTGGTTGTGATTTGAAATAAGAGCTCTGAGACATGAGTTCCTTCTAAATATCAAATTTCACTAAGATCCAGTCACCCGTTCTTAAGTTAAAAATTCCTCAATTTTTTTTTAATTTTTTCAAATCAACAACCCCCAGCTCCTCCAAAGTGAACAGATCCGTTCCAATTATGTCAATCACGTATCTATAAGATGTGCTTATTCTTACCATCAAGTTTCATCCCGATCTCTCCACTCTAGGCGTTTTCCAAGATTTCTGTTTCTCCCCTCCAACCCCCTATGTCCCCAGATCCGATTCAAATTGAAAATGGAGCATCTGAGACATCCGATCCCCCATTCGTAAAATAAAGATACCTCAATTTCCACGTTTTCCAAGAATTCCGGTCTCCCCCTTCAGCTCCCCCCAATGTCACCAGATCTGGTGAGGATTTAAAATAAGGGTTCTAAAGCACAAGATCCTTCAGATATCAAATTTCATTAAGATCTGATCACCCGTTCGTAAGTTAAAAATACCTAATTTTTTCTAATTTTTCCGAGTTACTCCCCACCCCCAACTCCACCAAAGAGGGCGGATCCAGTCCGGCTATGTCAGTCACCTATCTTGGACATGTTTTTATTCCTCCCACCAAGTTTCATCCTAATCTCTCCGCTTTAAGTGTTTTCCAAGATTTCCCCCCCCCCCCCAATGACGCTAGATCCGGTCGAGATTTAACATGATAGATCTGAGTTACGAGGTCCTTCTAAACATGAAATTTCATTAAGATATGATCACTCCTTCGTAAGTTAAAAATACCATTTTTTTATTTTTTCAGAATTACCCCCCCCCCCCCCCCAATTTCCCCAAACAGAGCAGATCCGTTCCGTTTATGTCAATTACGTATCTAGGACTTTTGCTTATTTTCCCACCAAGTTTCATCCCGATCCCTCCACTCTAATCGTTTTCCAAGATTTTAGGTTCCCCCCTCCAAGTCCCCCCAATGTCACCGGATCTGGTAGGGATTTGAAATAAGAGCTCTGAGACACGATATCCTTCCAAACATCAAATTTCATTAAGATCCCATCACCCGTTCGTAAGTTAAAAATACTTCATTTTTTATTTTTCCAAATTAAACGGCCCCCACTCCCCCCCCCCCAGATGGTCAAATCGGGAAAACGACTATTTACAATTTAATCTGGTCCGGTCCCTGATACGCCTGCCAAATTTCATCGTCCTAGCTTACCTGGGAGTGCCTTAAGTAGCAGGACCGGGACCGACAGAATTTGCGATCGCTATGTCACTTGGTTAATACCAAGTGCCATAAAAAGTCTTCTTTATTCTCATTCGTTCTTTCTCTGTGCAATATTTTAGGAACCGCCTAATAAAGTGAGACTTAAATATAGTACATGGATAATCCATAGAAATATAGACATTCATTTACTAACAAGAAAGACGATAAGGTAACAGTCATCATCAGATGAACAACAACTGATCATACAAAATTTAGCAATAAGATGATCAGAAATTATTCAAGGGCAATGTTAGGCTTAAAATCTATCAATGAGGGGCCAAGCACCATAATTTGTGAACGAAAACAGTTCAATCACACTCAGCATTGGCAACACGAGAGCACGGGCCTGGATCATTTGACAGTAATGTCAATCCAAAAAAATTTAAATGAGAGCAAAGTTTATTTTTCAAAATGTGTAATGAAAGGTAGGAAATTTATCTTTTATCTCAATTTTTCCACTGAAAGTAAAAAAACGACACTTATGAAATCCCCCCAAACACAAGGTTTTTTTTCAAGGTCTAAAAGGTGTTACATCCCCTCATATAACCCTCCCCCCCCAATAAACGCCTCTGTCGTCTCAAGATCTCATTGGGATGCCCAGAGAATCAATCCCTGGAACAGTTGTACTACATCGCCTTAGAAGGAAATCAGGAGAGATAGACGTCTCAGGTTTAGTCAGGACGATATAAAAAATGAACTAAAATTATTGGAAGTTGTAAAATGTTTGTGAAGTGAAGTAAAAATGCTCACTACGACATCGATGTCCAGTGATTTAAAACAGAAACAACTTTGGAATTGCAGCAAAAGTAGTAGAGTAGAAATTAATCTAAAATAGTCAGAAAATTCAATAAGTTAAATATTAGATTTATTACAATATTCACTTTCCCTCTAATAATTTACTAAGGCTTTCAAAATTGCCAGAAAAAAAAAAACATTAAATGTTGATTAGGCACATATAGAGATGTAATCTGGAAAATGGGTCGATTTTTGACACATACGGGCAAAATATCTCAGAAATAATTCAGTATTGCATTTACAACATTTTGATGCAGAAAAATCCCTCCATTTTTTCTTATTAGTTCTTCACGTATTAGAACATTTCATCAACTTCTTCATATAATACATACCTTCCAAGGAATATTGGCCTTCCAGCACCTCCAAGCCTCACTCAAATGTTGTAATATCGTCCTTGCCTTGTTTTGCTTTATACCTTCAGGCATCATGTCCACAATGTCATGCATCACAGACGCTCTCAGCTCCAAATCAAAATGCGACTCAACACGTTGCTTGGTAACGGTTTTGGCAACACCTTTTGAATGACGACCTTCAAATTGACGGGATAGGAGGTTACCCAACCATCTCTCGAGGAGAGGCGTGATACCACGAAGGAAGAAAAGCCAGATGCGCCAACCTGGGGCCCAAATACCACACCCTGGCCCTTTCCCCACTGGACCCTGGAAAAAAGAAAAGAAACGTAATTAGCTTCTAAGGCTGCAAATATTTTTCATTCATATTGAGATTTAACAATACTAAATTCAGCGAATGCTAAGCTGAACTAATTAGAATTTTTATAGAACTTCCTGATTAGCTCAAATTGGTGCTAGCTAAATCTCAGTATTAGTGAAGTCTCATTGTAAATGGACCTTTAAAAACATTTAGAAATATTTTCCTGTACCACTGTTGGTACAGATTCTTTACTTTACAGATATTTAGTTATTCGTAAATTATGACCTATCCTATTTTCTATCGAAGATATTATCGCTATTAGTCCTATTAGAGTATTCTCCAATTAGTCCTATTATTACCAGTCTTAATATAATACTAAGATGCTTTACTTACTAGTTCGGGACTGTGTAGCTTGTTTTGTTTGGGCTTATTTTGCTAAGTTCCTCCGATTTAATTGTCTTTAAATTAAATTTGTTGCAAATTAGAATTTGTTGATATTGTTTTCTTCTTTTTTATTTACTTTGCCAGATTTATGTGTTTTTGATTTTTGGTTAAAAATTGACTACAGAAGCATTCCCAAAATAGCCAGTTTTATTAAATCATTTTATTTTTAGCGTTAAAATAAATATCCTGTTGTTTTAAATCTTTTCTCTTTTTTTACAAAAAAAGCAAGTAAAAAAAGGAGACTGCAATCGCCAAAAAAAACGAACCGTAACCATTTCGTTTCGTATTCTTTTAATATTTTTTTTTCTATCTAAGGCCGTCGTATTATGTCAATTAAGAGTTTATCTGTTTTTAACACGATAGCATTAGATATTATCAAACATTTCCAGTAATATACTCATATCCGGTCATATCTCTGAATCTCCAGAGTATAACAAGCAAAGCAACCAAGTTCGTAATCCCTTGAAAGAATAATAGCTTTGTCGATAACACAGTGTAAATATATGACTCTCCCCAAGTCAAAGCCTCTTCAATGGACTTTCTTACATAATAGAGCATTCTGGCCAGTAAAACGAATGAGTTTAAAGAGAGGCTCTTCTATCTTCAACAACACCTTGCGTTTATGTATTTATTATTTTTGAATTGCTTGAAAGACCTAGTAAAAGGTAGAATTACCTAGGGGTATTATTTTTGAAAGACCTAGAAAGACCTAGTTAGTGAGGACCTAGTAAAAGTTCATTTGTAGCTAAGTGTCTTTTTTTTGCAATTTAAAATTCTGAAATCTGTTATACGTTTTTGAAAGAAAATATTAATAAGTTGGAGTAGGCCCTCAAAATTCGGTCCCTTAGGCCATGGTCTATACTACTATCGATTAATACAACATCAATGATATGACTGCATTCTAACTTTAAGATACAATGACCTTGATATTTCTGCAGACCCAATTTAATTAAAATTACGATTTTACAGCCAATAAACGAAACAAGCGCATCTTAACCCAAGAGGAAGGGGAGAGGTTAGTTTCTCCATGCACAGAAGAAGAGCCCCCTCCCTATTTAAACATATCTATTTAGCCTAAAAAACCCTTTTCAAGCACTTTTACGAACGCTATTTATCTAACAGCTGAATTATTAGACAAAGCAAGTAAGATCTTGAGAAAAAAAAAAAGAAAGTTGCTACAAATTATAGAAGCCCTTGCAATTCTCTAACAAAAGGCGAAAAAAAAACAAACTAAATAGTAAAAATAAATAGAACCCAATTTGAATAAGATCATTTGGATAAAAAGTAATTTTCCAACAAATTACGTAAAAAAACAAAAACAAAGGGCTTCAAATAGGTAGAATATGTAGAGCCCACTTTGAACAATGTAATTTGGCTAAGTAGTATTTTTCTACTTCAAGATGGATATGCCCAGTTTTATTATTAATTAGTTATTATGAGTTGTTTCCCAAATAAAGGACCATCGAACCCTATTGGATATTTTGTTTATTATTTTTTATTTAATAAAATAAATGCAACTTGAAAAATATTTTTCTTATATAAAAAGAAACTTGCCGTGTTAAACCTATAGTAGATCAAATGCTTCAAATCCTTGCACATTCGAATTTGCTTCATCAATTTGTATTTATATCTGTACATTCCAGTCAACTGTCCAACGTGGGCAAAAACATACTGGAGTCCATCAGCCAGTTGAAACGCATCAACATTGTTCAAGCGGTACTGTACATGAGAGTCCACGATCAATTTGGTCAATCGAAGTATTTCACGACAAAGATGAAAGGCTACAAGACAAGCAATTACAATTCGAACTGATTAATTCCAAAACAACAAATCAGTAAAATGTTGCCTTACTCAAAACCAGAGGATAAATCCAATGGTTAAGTTTTTAAAAGTAGATAGGATAAAAGTGAAATTTATTATTAGATTCTCCATTCAATGCTCTCGTCCCGACCCCCCCCCCCCCCTCCTCAAAAAAAAAATCTAAATTCATCAGAAAATTGGTGGGAAAGACAGGCAGGACATAGACTCTAGAATATCTATTTACTCCATTCTGTGTTTTTATCTATTTCTCAGTTTTCAAATAAAAAAAAAGAAGGAAAATTCACTTAAAAATTCCAATAAAAAAATACATTATTTCGTGATTTTCAACAAAATTTGACGAAAAATGATGCTAGGTTTTGGCAAGCCGAAAGGCTGTATGTAGCAATAGAAAAAAAAGGATAAAGCGGTGGTTTCCTGATCCAGCATATCAATTTTATTTTTCAAATCTTAAAATTATGATTTTAACAAAATTATAGAATTATAATTGTCATTTTTCTATTCTTAAAATTCATCTTTTTCATGATCTAGAAAATTCGAAAAACACAGATATTAGGTTTTGGCAGAGAACAGCCGAAAGGTTGTGTAACAAAAAAAAGCAATGAAGCGGTGGTTTCCTGAACCAGGTTATCAATTTCATTTTTCTAATCTAAAAATTCATTTTTTCGGGATCTAGAGAACTTGAGAATACAGATATTAAATTTCAGCAGCGAACAGCCGAAAGGTTGTATGTACCAACAAAAAAAACAAATAAAAAAACAAAAAACAAAAAAAATAAAAAAACGATGAAGCAGTGGCTTTCTGAACTAGGTCTGAACTAGTTGTCTATGTAATTTTTCAATATTATAACTATAAATATATTTAAATAATTGTTTTTTTTATATATATCTGTCGTCCAACAGCATTTCCTGCTTATATATATATCAGGGTTCGGACAGGTCGGTTCGTTTCAAATTATAGGCTCTGTCCTATTTATATAGGATTTCCCTTGCCCAAATATAGGATTCGGAAATATTCGGGATCAGATCGGTGGTAGATGGCGTGGGATGCCTGGTCACGTAAATTCGTCATTTCTCGAGTTTCTGCATTTTTTTTTTTTTTTTTTTTTTTTTAATCAGATACACATACTGTGCCAACGATTGACTGATACAGGTAAACTACCTGGAATCACTCTTGCTGCTTCTTGGGCATCAATTTCGATATGAGGTCAGTTTTTCTCTTTGCAAGAGACTGATCCATTCTCGCAGATTACACCATCAGCTTTCTTTCACTTGTTCTGGACTCCACAGCACCTTCGAGCAAAGAAACAGCTAGGGCAATGGCTATGGAACTCTTGGACCCGGCAGCCTTCTTCATTCTATCGGTCACTTCTTGAAGTAGAGTATCTGCTACTGTTCTCTTTTCTCTGATGCTCTAAGTTTTTCTTTTCGTTTTCCAAGTCTTCTATTTCTTTCTTTTTGTCGTGGACCTCCTGCAACTTCCACTTGTTGTCCTCTTCCTCCTTTCTCCTTCTCAGATAGCTCTTCTTTTTTCTTTTCATGCAGATATTGTTGGTACCGAGACCGTGCAGAACGTGTAATATTCAACAGTTCTTTTGTAATAACAAACCGTTCTGGCTTTCCTCCATGAAGGCTCAACGTGTCATATACCATGAATCTCGCATCCAGAACGCGTTCAGACATTAATGCATGGTCTTCACCAAGAATCCTACCAGAACGCGAGAACCCACACTCAGCATCTGCGCTGTCAGGCGATAACGTCAGCATTGCTTCGATAAGCTTGGGAAGTTCCGGGTACTTGCTGTCCCCACGCTCATTCACCAGTCCAAAGTAATGGCTCCAAAAATGATTGATCCGAGTAATGTCCTCACGGGGTCCATTTTCCGTTCGCAAAAGCAGCCACTCAGCCTGGGCGACGTCTGAGCTTGCTCCAATTGCAATCTTGCGTGCCAAAGCTGCTATGTCTGCAATGCTTCTTGAATCCTTCATGTTGATCGGACTCAAAAAGCGTAAAGCCTCTAGAAAACCATCCTTTTCCAGAGGACATTTGTTCAAAATATGGCGAATCCCCGCAATAAAATGTTTTCGCACATTGACATAGAAAATGGCCTTGTATTTCAGTGTTGCTTTCTCAGGAGAGCTCGTTCCACATTTTCTGAAACTATGGGCTTTTCTGCAAATTTTTCAGCAAGGTTCAACATTTCAGGTGATAAATTTTCAATCTCGGTCAAGAAATCTGGAGTAAAGACCCGTCCGCAAAGCGTCACAACTAGTCTTTTGATCTCTGAGTTCAGATGAGAGGCTCTGCTTTCTGGAACAGTTGGGTGAAACTTATGAACAGTTCTGCTGAGGCTAAAACAAACTCGAGTTGAGCCTTCATCGTCACACTTCTGATATAAGCCACAATCTTCAGAAATTTGGGAGTGGACAGAAATTTCTTCAGCTTTTTTTTTCTCTCGGCACGAAGTTCAGGAAGTACTTTGAGATTGCCGACAACTACTGCATGATTCTAGCAAGGGCACGTCCGATCATCAGCCAGCGGCTTAGGACATGCTATATGAAAGCATTCTCTGGCACTCTTACTTTCTTTTGGCACTTTCAATAGTCTTCACAACGTGAAGGCCAGCCGTCAAAAAATGAATGCACAAGAATAACAAAGTCGGGACTTTCTTCTCCGAACACCTGAAGACCTTTCAAGAAAGCGTTATGGATTTTTCAAGTACCAATATTCAACATTCCCTTTCTCACCCCTTTCTTTATTTGGCATTGAAATTGTTCCAAACGCCTTTGTTGACGTTTGGTCCATCACTTCCAAGCGTAATCAGTTTTTCAAGTGGCAGCTGATTCTGCTCAATGGCTGACATAATCTTCCTACACAGATCATCACTTGTCGCGTGGCCCATAAAACTTGTGCATAAAAGTCTGCTCTGGATTTCGTTTCCATATGAGGACGAATACTGAACACGTATCTGTAACTCTTTCATACCAGCGTTGTTGGTTGTCTCGTCATATTCTAGTACAAGATATGACTGAATGTCCTTCACAAGCACTTGCTTACAGTAAGGATGCAGCGCATCGGTGATCAGATACATGAGTTACTTCATACATAGGGACATTCCGTCGGAGATCTTACCGGGGAACATCGCATGGAAGGTTGCGACAATATGGTCTGAAAAGTTAGCAGACATGGACCTCTGTACCGTCTGAAGTGCCCATATTAACTCAGCTTTATAAGCGGCATCACGCTCACAAAACATGTTTGTACCAACTAACAGTTTATCCTTGGTTTTTTCATCAACTCGAGATTGTCCATTCAGGTGAAGCTATAGTGGATGTAGTTAAGCAGTAACTGCGGCTCTACAGATAGCACATGTTGGTTTACTCCTGAGCAACCCCAGTTATTCTAGCAACCCAAAGTTATCCTAGCAACCCAAAGTTATTCTAATTAGCAATATATATAATATATATATATATATATATATATATATATATATATATATATATATATATATATATATATATATATATATATAAATATATATATATATATATATATATATATATATATATATAAATGTATAAATATATATATATATATATATATATATATATATAAATGTATATATATATATATATATATATATATATATATATATATATATATATATATATATATATATATATATATATATATATATATATATATATATATATACA
This sequence comes from Artemia franciscana, assembly GCF_032884065.1. Taxonomy (NCBI): domain Eukaryota; kingdom Metazoa; phylum Arthropoda; class Branchiopoda; order Anostraca; family Artemiidae; genus Artemia; species Artemia franciscana. Next base: position 27,069,554 of record NC_088874.1, read on the forward strand.
TATTGCTAATTAGAATAACTTTTCTATAATAAATGAGTAAATCTTAAAGTTCTAAAATTGGTACGCTAAGTCTTATTATAAAACCGGAAAAATATCGCCAAATATTTGCCTAAAGGCGTTTTTTACTTAGGCACCCCCAAACTCGATCCCAATTCTCAGCCGATATCTAGCCACAGTGACAATAGACCTCTTTTTAGATTACAAAATTTAACAACAAATATCTTGCAAAGGCCTATTTTTATTTAATAAGAAATAAAGTTAGTAAATAAACATTATTTATCGGCGTTTACAGCAAGTCATTCTATTCTTCTCTGCTAATATACATAGTTGACTGTTCTACCAATTAAGTACTGAACACCAACGTTAGACGACAGTTAAAATCTGCTTTTGGAATTTTGGTTACATGCAGTCGTCGCTGAAAGACTTTTAATATTTTCTTTTTAATTTTAAATAATGTAGTCAATTTTCACCACTACCAAAATGGGACTTTTTCCTTCCTTTTGCTGTCAGAGTTTTCACAGTAAAAAATTAAAGGTGTTAACCCAAAGGAGGTAGTTGAGATTTCTCAAATTTTGAGATAGTCGAGACTTTTAATATTTATTTCTTAGTTTTAAAAAATGCAGTCAATACTTACCGTTCCCGAAACGAGACTTTTTCCTTTCTTTTGTTGTCAGAGTTTTCACGGGCTTCAAATTAAAATTGTAATCCAAATGAAGATAGTTGAGATTCTTACGATGGATCAACAGGTTGAGCATATTATACCCCTGTCGACAGACTTGTAAACCAACTTCCACCCAATCCAATGTAGTTTGCTGGAAGAACTTCGTAGCTTTGAAGGACCTACAAAAGAATGAATAAAATAAATAGATACACTATGCTCAGCAGCAAAAGAAAACAATAATTTAATGATAGTTGAAGCACCAAGGTTATCAAAAAACGAGTTTTTCTGGGCCCATCTTAAGTCTATTCATAATGCAAGAACGGAATTTTCCGAGTTTTTCAAAATTATGAAGTTTCTAATGAACACACATTCTCGTCAGTGTTGCCACACAAAATCAATAAAATGAGTCAAGGCGTTTTCTCCCAATGGAAAAATTTCCCCCCTCCATTATTCCCATGGATGATCTTGGATGTTCGTTAGAAGAGAAATTATGAGTTCTACTTACCTGTTCAAGTCATAGGCAATGCTATAGCATTAGTAAAGAGCCATGAAGGTTCAATGTATTATATTTTTTCTTCCAGAAAAACTTTGACACTTTATATGGAAGGGATGATCGTATAAACTTTGGAGGGGGTTCATTCTATTGCAAGTTAAAAGTTCTGACATCCTTTTAAGAGTCAAAAGTAATTGGAGGGAAACAACCCACACGGTGTTTTTTCCCAAATGCATCCGATCAAAATTTTGAGATTGCCATTTTGTTCAAAATAGTTCAAAGGTCAAATAACCATGTCAGTGGGGTTTGACAACCCCCTTCCAGCCCCCGAGGCAAGGGCTGTAAGCTATGCAAGATTCTTATTGTTAAGACACAAGGCTTATTTGGGAAGGGCGGTAGTATAAACTTTGGAGGGGGGCTCATTCATATTAAATTGAAAGTTCAAGTGCCCTTTTTAAGATTCAAAAGCGATCTAAGGGCAAACCATCCCCCTCCTAGGCCTTTGCACTGTTGTTAGGGAAGGGGCCAGATCCCTCAAAAGGTGCATTTTAATGCAAAAACATCCAAACTCGTATTGAACCATCAGGTAGACACAGAATTATCTCTAAGGAAGGGGGGTGGAGGTGTTACTTGATATTTAATCCCACCTGATTTCTGGGAATATTTCTGGTCTACGCTATTATGAGCGTAGAGAGTAACATCAAACCCCAAAATTAGCAGTACAATTTTGTATAGGAGGGGACCGTCCCATTCATCATCCCCAACCTCCCCCTTCTGGTCGTAGAAATTCGGAGAATGCTCATTCTCCCCGATATTTGAGACTTCTAGTCCTTTTCGGCAAATCCCGAAATAAGGAGATCTACGTCAATTAAAGTGGACTGTTTCAGAATTGTCTCAAAGATTGACGTTATTGCGAAAAATATTACGTACCTTTACATCTGGTTGGCAAAATATTCCTTCGCGATGCTCCACAAGGAAGTTTTCTGTGGAAAATAAGTAGAAAATTTGTGAAGACCAACCAGCTCCTGTCCTAAAACTATTTTTGAAGTTTGGTCCTTTTGTTACCCCTTAGGAAATCTGGTCGACATTTCGAGGCATCTAATTTTTACTTTCTCTATGGCTGCTCAATTTTGCTTGAGGAGGAAATTCCCTGGGGGAACTTTCCGCGGGTGGGGGGGGGGGGGGATTTTCCAGTCGGCATGAAACACAGGCTCCCGATAAAATAAATAGGAAACCCTAATTCATTAAATTATATAGCATTTTATCTGTAACTGAAACGTGACTTTTTGCATTCTCCTTGAAAAACCAAAAAGTGACAGATTCCCCCCTTAATTTAGGAATATACAGTTTCAAGAACACACAGGATAAGCATGACAAAAAAAAGAGTTAAAGAAAAACATGAATACAATTCCAATAAATGAAAATTACCGTTTACCGTTTTTTCTTCAAGACAAAAGAAACATTATTATTTCATATTACTGTGCCATAGGGGGCGATAAAGTAAAAATTCACAATATCAAAGAAAAAGGCCAGATGTTAGACCGGACTTAGGTTTATTCATGGTTTAAAAATCCCAATTTTATAAATTCTTTCTTCTTTTATTTTCAAAATTATGAAGTTTTAGGGAAGCATTCCATTTTCATAAGTCTTGCCACGCAAAACCGCAAAAATAAATTCGTCAAATTTGACACACTTCGTCCATAAAAATTGGAACATGAACAATCTGTAGATTCCCAAAAAAGACTATATATTCAATGGAAAGCTACACATTTCAAAGCTATTTGTTGCTGCACGATTTTAGCTGATTTTTTTTTGGCTGGTTTTTGACCACATTTCCTGTTCATAAATTTGACACCCGCTAGAAGCAAAAATTACTTAGCTGTATATATAGGCCTTTTTCATTAAAAACCGAAGTCATAATTTCTCCGAATAAAGCACCATATATGCTTGAGCTGGCAGGAACAGTGGCCAAGAGACCCCCCCAAGGTACACTGGGACCTAAGTAAGTAAAATAAGTGCACATTACCTGAATAAATATCTCTTCTTTTGTGGCTTTGGCGGTCTATGCTTCAAGCTATTCAAAACAAAATACTTCAGCAGCTTCTGGTAGGAAACCCTGACTTTGACCGGCTGACCCGGTGGACAATGCTCTCTATACCAGCTTTTTACAAGTGGGATGTCTTGGGCACGTCGAGTGTGACCAGAGCGCATGTCAAATGGCCGGGCGGCCCAAAGGAGACCGATACCGTTGGCTGTGTTGTCGGTATACAGTGGCCATTCCTGCATCAAAGGGGCCACGAAGTCAGGCAATATAAATTCCTCATCGTCGCCTAAAAAATAAGTTCCTTATAGTACAAGGGACAGTGAAACTTTAATCTGATATTCTGAATTTGTCCAGTTGAAACATACACAACTATATATGATATACATTTATTAAAAAAGAAAACAAACACTATTCACCATTGGCCTGCCAAGAAAGGCAATAAGCTTGGAAGGGCAAACAAGATTACCACCCACAGCTAATTAAAACCACATTCATTTCACGCTACTCAACACAGAAGAAACTCAACTGATGAAGGAAGAAAGGAAAAAAGAGAAAAAGTAAAAGACAAGAAGGAGACACAAAAGAAAAAAAATTAACAGCTAAAAACAATAATAAGGGAAATACTATATATATATATGTATATATATATATATATACCCCTGCCACGCGTTGCTGAGGCGCTGCGCGCCCCAGCAACACGTGGAGTGTCAGCTCGTCCCCCCATACCCCCTCCCCTCTGCCACACTCCCACACGCGCAGCGCCCCAGCAACATGTGGGGTGTCAGTGCCAAAAATTATATATCCAACGCGATCGCTGGAACAAAAACCACATTAGATTTTTTAGAGAACAGAAGTAAAGAAGCACAGTAGATAACATAAATAAGATAAATAAGTTTTCAATGTAATCTGTTATTTAACCAACGCAGTCTTTGGGAAGACCCGAAAACTGAAAATCTGCAGTTGCAGTTACTATAAATGATGATTCTTTGGAACCGAAGCCTTTTTTTTTTAAAGTTTGAATTGTAATTGTTCATTGCTTAAACAAAAACCGCAGTAGATTTTTTAGAGAACAGAAGCATAGAAGCACAGTAGATTAACAGAGGTATATATATATATATATATATATATATATATATATATATATATATATATATATATATATATATATATATATATATATATATATATATATATATATATATATATATATATATATATATATCACGAAAAATCTGAAGAAACTTCTAGTTGAAAAATCTTTCATATGTAGTTATTTCAATAGTAGCCGAATTTAAAAAAGGAACGTGGGTGAAAATTCAGCCAAAAACATTTGGCACAAAACAGCGTAAGGAGGTAAAGTTTCCTTTCAAGGTGTGGTTGTACTAGGGAACCAATGGATCGTTAATGTTGGATTTTTACTAAGTTTTGCTTATTTATTATCATGACTCAATGTGGCAACACTGACGAAGATGTAATACTGCCTTACTTAATTCAATTCTTCAAAAATCAAGACTTTAAGGAACGAATAGACCTAAGAGGGGGTCCAAGGAGCAAAACTTGATCTTGTTTTGAGAACTAATAGCTGAATACTAACACATACTACATCAAATTTAAATGCAAGTCCGCCCATAAAACAAGGAAAATATAAGACTTTCAGAACAAAACCAATTTACTAGTTATTTCCGCAAAAAAAAATATGAAAATCAGACCTATTTTATGAGGCTACAGTTATAGATAAAGTCGGCAGTATGTAATAATATTTACTTATAACAAAAAGTCTAATCTTATATTAACTATAGTATAGTAGAAATAATTGATTAGTTAAAAGAATAATAATTAATTAGAACAAATAACTAATTTTTGAATATCATATAAGTTTATAAGTTTCAGAGTAAGATAAAACTTCTGTTCTTGTCCTATAACTTTAAAGAAGTTATAAAAGTCAATTCTCTTTCCCATCCCATGTTGTTGAAAAACTCGGCACATAAGCCGTTAAATTAAACAAATTTTCACCTCTTCAACAACGCAACTCCCCCCCCCCCCCAACTCTTAAAAATGTTGGGACAATGTGTATCTATATGGCAACGTAGGTGTATAGGCGTAATCCCCAATATGCCTTTTAAAGTTGGAGAAACCCAAAAAAAGAATTACCTCAAGATTAAAAAAGAGTTAATCTTCGATTTTGAGATGAATCAGCAAAATTACAATCTAAATTAATTGACAAGAAAATATATAATATAAAATTTTGATAATCGTTAATATGATTAAATTCAATAAAATTATACTATAATACAAAATATATAATTAAAATGTAGAATACCTGGTAAATTCTCTGGTATTTTTCCACTACTTCGTGTCGAGATTGGGTTAATCAGGGGGTCAAAGTAAAAAGCAGGAAGATCGGGATCTTCTGTCTTGATGAAAACGACGTTCGGTGTATGATACCTGAAAAAGTAACTCACATTAGAGAGAGAGACTACCTTTCCTGCTAAAAAATTCAAGGAGATAATGTTAGCAAAGTGATGACTACTTTTTTAGATTTTCAAAAAAAAAAGATAATAATAAGACCAATACAGTAATAGCAGAAACTTCGAATCGATTTTGATAATTTATCCTGAGTGCCGAAAAGAGAAGTTTAAGGAAAGAAAATGTTAAAATGCGCATTATCAAAATGTGGTAACAAAATAAGGAAAACCAAGGGTTACTTTAAATGAAAACTACAAATACACCAAATAAAAGCATAAACTGGAAAAAATTAAAGTCAAAAATTATTCTTAAATAACCTTGTCAAACAACTGTACTTTTTTCTTGTTTTTAGTGCTTGTTTTCACCGTCCCGTCGTTTTTATACCGATACAAAATGTTTGCAATATTGGGGAGCTTTGAATGAATCGTGAATATCAGCCGAAAAAGTCTACCATCATAAAAATCTCTTACTAGTCCTGATTGGCCAATTCAGTCTTCTTCTTTTCTTAGATTGTCACTGTTTTCACTTCCTTTATTTTTCGTTTTTAAATTCAATAAAGTTTCTTGGAAACCTTAATATATGTATGATAGAAGAAACTAAGCAAAACGTAGCATAAAATTTCGCATAGAACATATTGCGATGTAGGTTATTTTTCCAGATGGCTAACCAACTAGATGGCAAATTGATATACAAATTTATTTTTCAAGCTTTTTTTAAGGCAATTTCTATGGAAACGTGTTTCTCTGGCAATATCTTTCGCATTTTTGTAAAAATAATTTTTTTTGCAAATTTTCCTAATATTAGCGATCTATCTCCTATTATAATTTTTTTTTTTTTTTTTTTTTATGATTATAAAATTAATTATTTTTTTTCGCAAGTTTTTCTAATATTAGCAATCTAACTACAGTCTTATTGTTACCGATATCAGGAGATGGCTGGTCATTTCCAAGTTTCGGTTTTTAAAATGCTTTTGCTCTTTAAGCCTGAAATAAATCACAACCCAGGTTTGGAATGTCAAATGTTTGCTACATTAAATACTTCTATAATATTATTACTTGTCCATCTACTAGATTTTCAATAAAGAAAAAGGAAATGAATATGGCAGACCTAAGGAACCATAAGAATGGTTTAAAAGTTCCCAAGGGGGCTGGTCTGAAAAGACTCTCCAGGAACCAAATGCGTTCTTTACTCAATGTAACAATTAACCTCTTATTGAGAACGAGACCATTTTGAAGTTCTTTTTTTCGGTATGAGTATTTATCGTCCGTCTGAGACTCGAGGCGGACGTGACTTGCTGAAATAAAACAAACAAGTATTGGTCCAATACGAGAGGCATACTTATTCCCGCTGTTTAGCCGTGTCATTTAATCAAACACTTGGAAAACTATAGGTTCTATGACTATCTTAGTTCTATGACTATCTACCTAAGTTCTCCTGTCCTAGGAATGGCAAGTGGACGGATAATAGACTTGTCAATTAACAAATAAACTAACATCATTTTTATACAATGCTAATAAAAGGGTTAATGCTAGATTTGCCTCTCACTCAATCGGACTATCTATCTTGGCTTTTTCTAAAATTAGCCATGGCTTGATGCCCACAATTATTCGATTTTAATTTAAAAATCAACGATAAATACCCTCTCATAGCCTTGAGAAAATTCGCAACTTTACGAAATAATGAGGCCATAATGTGAAATGAAGTGAGGAAATTTTTTCCTTTATGTTGTTCTGAAAAGACTGGTCTGAATGTGGATGCATTGCTTCGTTTGTTCAAGTATTCCTTTTTTACAATTTCATTTATGTATTTTATATACTCCTTGATTTTTAGAAGAATTAATGAATAAATATTGGAGAAAAAACTAATAAAAGTTCATCAGAGATACTTCACATTATTATGTTAAAAAAGATCGGGTTCATAAGTAACAGCTACTAAAAAAAAAACTCATAATTCACTTTTAGGAATGTTGTACCAAATTTTATCCTTTACAAAAAACAAACTGAAGTTTTATAAATAAATGAATAAATACTGAAGAAAAAAAAACTAATAAAAGTTCAACAGAGATAATTCACATTATTATGTTACAAAAGATCAGAATCATAAATAATAGCTACTAAAAAAAAAACTCATAATTCACTTTCAGAAATACTGTACCAAATTTTATCCTTTACTATAAACAAACTGATGTTTTATAAATAAATGAATAAATACTGAAAAAAAAACTAACAAAAGTTCATCAGAGATACTTCACATTATTATGTTACAAAAGATCAGAATCATAAATAACAGCTACTCAAAAAAACTTATATTTCACTTTTAGAGATACTGAACCAAATTCTATCCTTTACTAAAAAACAATCTGATATTTTATATAATTGTTATATATAATATAACTATTATTATATAAAACAATATATAATATTGTTTTACATAATTAAAACTACATAATTTGTTGCTTCAAGCACAGAGCATTCTCGCAATCCGATATGGATGTGGGTTAGTATAAAGGTGAGAAAGGGTTTTACAGGTTTATGAGGTAAGGTAAAATAAGGTAAGGTAAAGAGGGTAGATGAGGTAAGGCAAGCAGTTGGAATGAGGTAAGGTAAAGGTGTAAAAGGTTGTTAATAAGGTAATTTTTGTCCGAACAGAATGCACTTGAAAAGCTAGAGCTGAGAAGCATTACTATAGGTTCCTTTCAGCAACCAAGTCCATAACTAGGAACTTGACCAATATCAAGAAACCAAACAAAAGGAGAATAGTAGAAGGTCATCGAAAAGCGGAAGGCCGTGAAAGGCTTTCTGATTTAAATCTTTTCACAATATCCATGACCTGATATAATTGTTGCAATAGAGATTTGTCTACATACACATTGCTATTTCTTTCCAAATGTCAGCGGCCATACCAGGCCTTACTTATTACAAAATGCTATAATAGGTAAGGCCTTACTATCAAGGCATATTAAGGCATTGCTATTCTAAACTTTTGGAACTTTTCCTAATTGAAAGTCTAATTAATGATACGAAACATAATCTAACACGAAAAATCTAATAAAATTTATACGTGAGGTAACCTGCCAACCACATCAATCATTAGATCACAGATGAAATTCAATAAGGATGTCCAAATCCTTAGTAAATTTTCGACAAATTACTTAAATAATTTCACCAATAGTTCACATCATTTCTGGAGAAAACAGCCATGGTAAAATACACAAAACATTGACTTTCTGTGGTTGTACACATATTTCATGACAAGTACAAGAAGATTTATCATCCCAGATCAAACTCACTTATAGAAAAATCAACCATGAACAAAACCCTAGCTGAATACTTTTTTTTTTATCAATTTGTCCAAGAATCAATAAACGGTTGATACATTGTACCAAAGAATAAGTAAAATCAATAAACACTTAAACGTAATAGCAGTCAGAAAAACGTTTCAAGTGATGCATCCCAAATTAGTAGCCATAGATTTTGCTTCCTCAAATAACTGTGACAGATCCTATGTTCAACAAAAAAAAGTATCCTACGAAAGAACACAGATGAGATCTGTACAGCAGGTAAACTCTTTATAAAGTCTTGTCGACTGAGACCTCAATCAAGTTGTTTTGTCGTGGAGACAAAAGGGATACATATAGCACCATCTTCATTTGGACAAGGATTCTTTTTTCGTTCAGTACGCATTCAGAACCGAAAAGTGCCTCTTCTTCTTCCTAATAGTAGTTTTTTTCAGACGTTTGTAAAACCTTTTACTTTCATGTGTGAATATTTGGTGACTTCTGAATTACTGAAGACAGACTGATCCAGCAAATCTCCAGAACGTTCTAAACTCTTAGACATCTTTATTAGGCTATTCTGGGAAACAAGCTCTTCAAATGTTTGTTTTTCTTTTACAAGAACAAACAACAGGAATATCCCGTCACCACAGCCATACGAGCACACACTGGGAAACAGAGCAGTACTGCCCCCCTCTTTAGTAACCATGCTCAAAACTTCAGGCAACAAATCTAATAGTTTCAATACAATATTTAGAAAAATAAATCTAATTTTAAAGACGTAACTAGGTTATAAGGAAATATTTTATGGAACTTGACACGTCATAGGAGGGGGTAAAGAATCAGGCTTTGAATATATTTGGGTGAAAGAGGAGCGTACGCTGCTGTGTTGACCTCAGCCGGGTTGATGTTGCAATGAGTCACTGGTAGTCATAGTAGCAATGAAAAAAATCTTCCAACTCCCTCCCCCGAAGTATGGCCTTAAAATATATTAACCGAAAAAAATATAGATACCGGAAAACTTACCATGACAGATGTACCTCTTTAGGCAGATTGTTATAAAGGTAAGGAAAGGCTATTCGATATTCAGTTCTAATTGGTTGACGAATAATGATCTTGTTAATATCGTTAAATTCATTCCAATCTTCGTCACTGAAAAAAAAAGAGAAAAAATAAGCAAGAGGATGTAAAAGAACAATATAGGCAATAAAAGAAATAAAAAATACTTATCGACATCTGTAACATCCCTGTTTTCAAATTCTACAATATCCTGTTTTTTTTTACATTCCTGTCTTTTTATAAGCGAAAACAGTTGTTTTGAAGCAATAGAAAAAACTGCTATATCAAAACTTAGCAAGAGCCTTGAATTCTATACTCACACAGCTTACCATATAATTCTTACCTGAAAACAGGTAAAGCACATTACACATATAATAAAGCATCAAACACAAACGGGAAAACAGCCTTTAAAGCCTGTCAAAGCAGTCCAAACGAGCTTTTTGTACGGCAGAAAGGCAAATAAAATAAGAAAACTAAAGAAAAATGGATATTAGGAGCCCTTTATAATTCTTAATAATAGTAATAATAACATTTATTCACCTACCATTTACAAAAAAATAAATTATAGCGGAGCAGTACAAAAAGAAAAAGAAACACAGCTTCCAAAAAGATAAAAATATGACACTTATTGTAATTCACGACACTCAAATAAACGCAGGCGAGAAACGTCGTCTATCTAATACAACTTTTAGCACTAAATTATTTCGAATGCTAGACCATTGTTTGGATGGCTCTTTAAGATCATATCTTTCAAGGCAGGAATTTCTATAATGCTTGGGTATATAGAGAATTATAGTAGCACTTTTTGATGTTTCCAGTGTCTCTCAATGACAGCATGTGGGATGCACCGGCAAGGTAGAAAGGCAAATAAAATAAGAAAACTAAAGAAAAATGGATATTAGGAGCCCTTTATAATTCTTAATAATAGTAATAATAACATTTATTCACCTACCATTTACAAAAAAATAAATTATAGCGGAGCAGTACAAAAAGAAAAAGAAACACAGCTTCCAAAAAGATAAAAATATGACACTTATTGTAATTCACGACACTCAAATAAACGCAGGCGAGAAACGTCGTCTATCTAATACAACTTTTAGCACTAAATTATTTCGAATGCTAGACCATTGTTTGGATGGCTCTTTAAGAGCATATCTTTCAAGGCAGGATTTCTATATATATTCAATGCTTGGGTATATAGAGAATTATAGTAGCACTTTTTGATGTTTCCAGTGTCTCTCAATGACAGCATGTGGGATGCACCGGCAAGGTAGGTTATGTGTAGTAAGCACACTGAACAATAAATCAACGCAAGAGAGTTCCTGGAGTAGCGTTCACGATTCGGCGCTACAGATGCGTAAGTACATTTACTGGCGGTAGTTGTTTGCTTAACAATTGCTTGTCTAGTTTTAATGATTGTTACTGCAATCATTATACCCAGACATCTCAGCTCCGATACCGTAGGGACAGCATGACTTCCGAGAGTGACAAAATCATTTTGCGGTGCATTAAAGGACAAAAATTCACACTTATCAATGCTGATAGAAAGCCCAATAGATTGAAAGTGACTTAGGAGTCGATTCACGTTGTCCTGTAAGTCTGCTTTGGATCTACTGAGATGAAGAACGTCATCAGCACATGCTAAGTAAGACAGGTCAGTACCATGCAATAGGAGAGAGGGCAAGATACGGTCCAGAATCTTGGAGATTACATGTTTCAAAATAAGAGGACTAAGAACGCTGCCTTGTCTCACACCTCTTCTGATTTTTACGGGATCTGAAATGGTACCTTTCAATTGAGCTAACACAGTCGAATTTTCGTACCAAATTTCAGAGTACCCACTATGCTCGAACTTACTCCGTTGTGCAGTGTGCGGAGGCGACTTATTTCTTTCCGAGTCCATAAGTACGTTAACCAGAAGGCGGTGAGCCTCCGTGCACCCAAGACCTTTTCTGGAATCCAAGCTGATTGTCCCTAAAGTGTCCAGTATCAAACTCAGAGAAGATCACATATTCAAACACTTTGCTCAAGATGTACGAGACGGCTATGGCTCTATAAGATTTGCATTCGTTTGGAACTTTTTTGGTGATAGATGAGACTGGACCTCTTTCAGGAAAAAGTTGAGAACAAAACCCTGGTGACGCACATCTTGAACATAAGTCGACGATGGGAATTAAAGCATTCAGGAAAGCGCTTGAGGTATTTTATTGAAAGGCCGTCGCTGTCTATCCCATTCTTTGCTTTGGAAAGTACTCTTCTGACAGCTAACTTAATCTTCTCAAGGGAAATGGGAACAACGCAATGCTGCCCTGAGAAACGTGCAAGCCAGCTGGAAACTTTCACAGAATATCACCCCTACCCAGATTTTGAAGGAAAATAAAACATTTTACACCTCCCCCCTCCCGCGTTTCTGTGAATATGACACCACTGGTGGCAATCACTTTCATTTGCTCTATGACATGTTCCATATAATTTCAATGAAATCATAGTGTGTTCTGAAAAAGGATATATTAGTTCTAATGTGAAACTTTAACACGAAATAAAATGATTCACACTTTCAAACAGAGCATTCCTAGTATTCAAAGTTACCCAAAGAGAAATTGGAGAAGATGCTTAAAGCTGTCTAAACTGAAAACAAATGCAGTACAAAATTGTATATCCTTGGAAGAGTTCCTTTTCCTGGATTTGAATTGGACGAGTAAATGATTACTTACCCAGCAGAGGCCTGGTCCTTAAATAATGGTTCAAATTTAGGTCCTCCTGGGATAGCCATATTCAACGCTTTAGCTGTAAAGAAGGATTTGACGTCGAAAAGGTAAAAATAGTTTTCATCTACCAAATCTGTTAGAAGCTGATTGGCTAATCTGTATAAGCTGGCCATCATCGGGATGGTTAACTGCCATCGTTTGTATGTTGAACCATTTACATAACTAGAAGAAGGATAAGAATTAGGCCATTTACAAGGACATAGAAAATGCAGGGTAGTAGGAGAGAGAGAGAAAGACAAAAAGGATGGAGATAAAAGGGTAAAGAGAGAAGGATAGAGACAGGGAGGGAGAATGGGAAGAGAAGAGATAGAGAGAGGGAAATAAAAAGATATACATGTAGAGGGATAGGGGAGGATATGAAGAGATGAATAGGAAAAGATATAGAGTGGAATAGACAAAGAAAGAGAAGGTTAGAGAAAGAGAGAAAGAAAGATAAGAGGGGGAGGGAGGTGATTTTGGTTGCCACAATTTCCTTTTTACTTGAATTTTTATGGACATTTGTATTTTATGGCTTATCAAAGTATTTATAAGCATTAACTGAAAGTTCAACAAAACTTGCACATGAGCAATTCATTTTATGTTGTATTAGAAGATAGTAAAATGCCCAACATAAATAAGGCTATTTTACGGGTAATAAAGTTCATTCATTCATTCACATCAAATTAACGTTAAAATAATAAAATTCTTGCCCCTCAATTTATTTTTCAACTAGTTGTTTTAATAAGTTTTTTGGAACAATCCAGATTACTTATTTCTGATATCGAGTTCTGGAGCTGAAGTCCGGTCTCTGAACTTGAGACAAAAATTTCAATAAAATAAATAACCAAAACAACATATTATAAGGACATGTAAATGGAAAGCTGAGAAAATAAAATCAGTCCTTTGTTTACAGGTATAAAGAAAAAAAAAGCAAGTGTGTTATTTCTTCATCGACTTAAAACTTATATTCTTAGGTCCTTGGGCTAAGAGGGTCCCAAAGCAGAAAGACAAAAAAAAAAAAACTTGGTTCCCCCACCACAAAACTGGACCAACAAAGGACCAAAAAAATATTCCTAGTAGGAAGTAGTAAGTTGTTGTATATTTTTCACGTATATTGGGGCGTGGGCCCAAAGTTGTTTTTTTTTCCGTTTCAAACTTACAATCTCGAGTCCTTGTAAAAATAACATAAATGAATAAATAAATAAATACAAAATCTAGGGCCCGCCTCCTCACCCAAAAAATTTTTTGAGGTGGACATAGAAACGTAGGAAGGGGTTCATTCGATTGGAAATTGGAACTTCCAGTGATTTGGGGGTATCTCCTGCCATTTTCTACTACCCGATCCGCCTGAAAGCCTCATGATGTTGGATCCAAATTTTGATAGTAATTTGGCCAGAAAGTTCTAACATGTATTTTTGAAGACCGGACCATCTTTCCATGACGTATAAATAGTAGTTCAATGGGGAAAATCCTTTTATACGACAATGAAATACAAAAAAATATCTCTGGATATTTCGGTTACATATACAGTGGTGGTCACATACACACACATATACATTTATGTACTGAAGATGGACACTGTAAATGTGACCAAATATCCAGAGATTTTTTTTTTGTGTTTCATTATTGAATAATAGGATTTTCCTGTTGAGCTGTTATTTATACGTAAAAGTTCTAATATATACTAATCAGTAGCTTACAACACTATCAGTACTAAAATGATTAACGAAAACTCACGGTGTTCCAACAAGTGGTTTATTTTCATAGAACCATTCCGCAATGGACTTGTCCTCTTCTGGGTCAAGATCAATTTGAATTGCCTCCAGGGGTTCAACATCTAATATATTATCAGCATAGTCCAAGGGGGGTTCTTCGTCATCAAAAGGGGGGAACCTCATCCGCTTGAAGTGTCGTCGATCTCGCTTTTCACGACGCATCATGATCCACATTGTACTAAAAAAGCAGATAAATATATTCAATGTACAAAAAAATCCCTTCACATCGACATAATTCAGCATAAGCGACATTTTGGTAGATTGGAATCAAAAACGACAATGTCCGTTTTTTATTCCAATCAATTACCATTAAATGAGCAAAAAGTTTTCACCAAACAGTAAAGTTTTTATTGAATTTTGTCAAAAAAGGAACAAATTTGTAAAAAAAATGTTGAGAAAGTTCGTCATTGGATTAAAAAATATTGAAAACATGAAATTAAAACTATGATAATGTCATTATTTAAGACGTAATTTTGATTAATATTTTGTACATTATTTAACAGTGTTCTGCTGTCCAGAATTCTCCTTTGAATTTTAAGGTTATATTTTTGGAATTTAATTTCAGATTCTGCGTTTGCAAGATTTCTGAGAAACGATATTTTGTTAGTAAACATCTTACTTGTAAAAGCAAATGGGCAGGTACTTTTGAGTAGTAGCAAAATTGGACGGGGGGAACGTACCTTAAATAAATCAAAATAGAAAGAGCTTCGGAATTTCATTTTAACATCGTTTTGTGGACACGTTGAAGGCAAAGTGCTACAGATATATCTTTTTTCACCAAAAACAGATATTATCAATTTTACTCGAGCCAACTCCATTCCATTTGTACTGACACTATGTTGTGAAACGAAAGAAAATGGAATTGATGCTGGTTTTCTTGCGAGAGGAAATGGCTAACTTTATACTAATATCTCTCTCTCTCTCTCTCTCTCTGTCGAAATGATGGAAGGACATTGGGTTCTTTATTGCTTTTTACTGAATCAAAAATTACTACTTAACAGAACAAAGATAGATATTATATTTGGTACATCCACCATAACATCCCAAAAAGAATTATAATGGATGGACATAGTAATTTTCAAGCAAAAACGGTCATGGAGATATTAGGTAAATTAAAGATCCTTTGCTGATGTTCTATAGAATTTTTGAAGTCACACACTGATAATGCTAGCATTGGTAACAGGTACACAGAAAGGGAGGGGAAGGTTCAAGCACTGTATCCTAAGCATATCTACAGCAAAGAAAAACACGAAAAGAATACATTCCCGCCTCAAGTTTTGCCAGTATAATTTATTTCAAAATACAGATACAGTCATACAGATAGTTGCACCCAGGTCAAACCCCCAAGAGGATCCGAATCATACCATTTTTCCTAGAAAGAGGAGGGAGGATTCAAAGCTCAGAAGAGATGCGTTTCCAGGGAAATATTCTTCAGTTTTTTAAGAGGAAGGGCTCCTTTAAGCCACTTTATCCCTCATCCCCAATGGACAGGGATTGTTTACACACAAACAGCTTAAGTTCATATTTTTGTAGGCACTATACCATTTTCTCCTGTCATTGATTGATTTATTCAGGAATGTTCCAGGTTCATTCTTTACAAGCTACAAATTTCACATACACAAACTGAAAATACAAATCTAATCAACATAAATTAATTAAATAGTTTAAAATTTGTACAAATTGACGCTCTCTAAGCAGCTTGCTATACAAATTAGTATAGTTTTAATTAGCCTCATCAAAGCTTACAAGAGACATTGAAGTAAAAGAAAGAGAACACCTCCGTGTGCCTATAGCCTCAGTAATATAAAAAATCACATGCGCTTTTACTACAGGTATTTTGGATGTTTCAGCCCTTTGCTTTATTTTTTTTTTTATTTGAAGACTAATGTCCGAGCAGAGGCATAACCTGCCTCACAGCTTGTCCTGCACTTCTGTCGCTCAAAATAGATTTTTTTGAATCTACTTTTTGTGTTAAGTTGTTTTGTGTTTTCCCAAGAAGCTATAATAAAAACTGGATTATAACTTTACCACTAAAGACTGTAGATACGATTTATCCAAAAATAATTCTTATACCCAAAGTTTGGAATACTTTTCACCGTAGTTATTTCTAGTTTTAATCCCTCCTCTATAATCAAAAAAGGGGACTGAGGACTCAACTTTTTTCCCTAACCAAACCACTAACATTTTATTTATCTGTGACAAAAAAAAAAGAAAAAAGAAGAAGCTTATCCCAGGTTTTTATTGGATATCAACAAACCTCTTTCTTCACTGATCCAACAATAAGAAGAATAACTGAAACATAATCGATACTGGGCTGCTTTCTGTGAAAAGAAAATAGCTCAATTGGCGTTAGCCATATTAAGGGAGTGATTGTCGCTAAAGGTAGTATCTGGTGTTGTCAGCATTCACGCCAGAGAACCAAGGCCTGAGTGCAGAAGCCGAAACAAGAAAAGGAAATGCTTAGATCAGAGAAGTAAATTCTTTGCACTTCGATTACTGAATTTTTTTATGCACAAGAATATATTCCAATTAACGGGAAGTTCGTTGGAAGAACTTTTTCCGTTCGTAACTTTTTCCAAAGAATCGTTAGAAAAAGGGGCAGATAACTTCTTCCACAGCAAGAAATGTTTAGTTAGCCCACTGTCAACAACATGATTATTTTTTTTTATTGAAATTTGTGTCTCAAGTTCAGAGACCCGACTTAAGTTCGAGAACTCGAGATCGAAATCAGTAATCTGGATTGTTCCATGAAACTTATTAAAAGAACTAGTTGAAAAACAAATTTAGGGGCACGAATTTTATTATTTTAACGTTAATGTGATATTAGATTGCAATCATTATTATTTCTTTCACTACTATTAGTATTGTAGCTTCTATTTATTTAATATGATTTTGTTATAGCCTTATTTATAGTGTGCTTTTTACAGTCTTCTAATTCAACATAAAATGAAGACCATTATTGCAGCACTTGATAGGTAAAAATAACCAAAAACAACAAGTACTTACCCCCATTGTGCCATATATACTGGTTCAATAACCCATGGGATTTCATTGACAAATGTAATAGCACCGGTAATATGGTATAGAACCTTTACATCACGGATTTGCTCCCAAGGCATTGGCATATTCTCAAGTAACTTCAACACAGCATGTGGCATATATTTCAAAGCCCTGCAATATATCGAATATAAAAACATTGAATAGAATTAAAACCTGCTCAATCATACAGCTTCAAGGCTGAGTCAAAGAAAAAGAAGGTCAATGTTTTGAATCATAAGTCCCCAGTAGTGTATTCAACGATTATGGACAAAATATTACCATAAACAGAAGAACTATCTTACTATATAATTCGTGTCTGTGTAACTAATCTGACGTCTGCATAATGCAACGAGTAGCTGACGGCTGAACGCAAGCGTGTTTTTCGTAAAGCTTCTACAATTTACTTATTTAGGTGGTTTCCAGCAAATATAGAGAGTAAACATTTGGTCCCTTTTTATCTTTCATGCATAAAGCCAAAAGACAAGCGAGCATTGCATACAGTCTGAAGCTTTCATTAAAAAGTGACAAATTTGATGCGTAGTTTGTCCAGTATACAATGTTCCATGTTGCAGCTAGAAGATCGAGCAAAAAATTTCAGAAATTTTAAGGGTACTTTTTGTGTCTACAGGAGGAGAGCATACTATTTCTGTTTTGTCCTTACAGGTGTATATGTTACTTTTTGTTTTTATGCCCTTTGTCCAACAGACACTTTAGCAACCGTAATTTTAAGGGTACTTTTTGTGTCTACAGGAGGAGAGCATACTATTTCTGTCTTGTCCTTACAAGTGTATTGCTATTTTTTTGTTTTTATGCCCTTTGTCCAACAGACCCTTGAGCAACTGTAATTTTAAGGGTACTTTTTGTGTCTACAGGAGGAGAGCATACTATTTCTGTCTTGTCTTTACAGGTGTATATGCTACTTTTTTGTTTTTATGCCCTTTGTCCAACAGACCCTTGAGCAACTGTAATTTTAAGGGTACTTTTTGTGTCTACAGGAGGAGAGCATACTATTTCTGTCTTGTCTTTACAGGTGTATATGCTACTTTTTTGTTTTTATGCCCTTTGTCCAACAGACCCTTTAGCAACTGTAATTTTAAGGGTACTTTTTGTGTCTACAGGAGGAGAGCATACTATTTCTGTCTTGTCCTTACAGGTGTATATGTTACTTTTTGTTTTTATGCCCTTTGTCCAACAGACCCTTTAGCGACCGTAATTTTAAGGGTGCTTTTTGTGTCTACAGGAGGAGAGCATACTATTTCTATCTTGTCCTTACAAGTGTATTGCTATTTTTTTGTTTTTATGCCCTTTGTCCAACAGACCCTTGAGCAACTGTAATTTTAAGGGTACTTTTTGTGTCTACAGGAGGAGAGCATACTATTTCTGTCTTGTCTTTACAAGTGTATATGTTACTTTTTGTTTTTATGCCCTTTGTCCAACAGACCCTTTAGCAACCGTAATTTTAAGGGTACTTTTTGTGTCTACAGGAGGAGAGCATACTATTTCTGTCTTGTCCTTACAAGTGTATTGCTATTTTTTTGTTTTTATGCCCTTTGTCCAACAGACCCTTGAGCAACTGTAATTTTAAGGGTACTTTTTGTGTCTACAGGAGGAGAGCATACTATTTCTGTCTTGTCTTTACAGGTGTATATGCTACTTTTTTGTTTTTATGCCCTTTGTCCAACAGACCCTTCAGCAACTGTAACATAAAGCAACGTAACTTATTGTTGGCATAGAGGATTAGAACATGAAAACTGACATTTTAATAGAATAGAAGAGAATATTTTTATTCACTGCAATTGCTGGAGATAAGATGACAATGTTATGACTAAAAAAAAAGACACAAAACAAGGATGAAAAACAAAAACAAAGAAATAGCAACATAAAAATACTAAAGCAGCATGTTCTGCTTCGAGGCCAAAAATTAAAATGAGCCATAAATAAAATTAATATACGTCAAGAGTCAATTTTTACGGTTAAAATAGTGATTGCTTATACAGAATATCAAAAATATAAATGTCTGGTATATTCAAAAGCGCTCACAGACAAAAACCTGAAATAAACTGAATCAAACAGTTATTATGATGGCTACACAAGATGATACGGAAACAAGACAAGGTATTAAATGCCAGAGTTTAGGTGAACAAGGTCAATCGTGCCAAATTTATAAGTTCAGAGGCCTGGGGAGTTTTGTGCAAAAAACTGACAATTTTTCTAATGATTTTTCCCACTTAAGCGTCGTAGCCAATAGATGCTTATTTTTCATACCCCAGATGCACCCCACGACAAATGGACCTGTATTGATACCTTCATTGAAAAAGTTCAATCCAAAGGAGGGAATGCTTGTCAAAATGAAAGAAAAAGTTCATACTTATAGCCCAATTTTATAATTTTCTGGGAAGGGAAGGAGGTATTGGGTCTTTATTGCAAATTACAGGGGTGAAATACCCTCGTCCCTGTTCAAAACTAAATAGTTACTGGATTATTCCAAAGTGTAAAATCTGACTATATTTTAGTGATTTTTGATTGATTTAGTGATTTTCTTCGATAGTCTAGTGATTTATGTGCTGATTTAGTGACTTTTTTGTTGAGGCAATATATAAAAATCGCACTAGAAATAGTGATAAATCACTTGGGGTGGCAACGCTGTATTGAAGGGACATCCCCACCCTGATGAACAAAGAGGTCTCCAAACGACCATCAAGAGTAGTTGGAATTGAAGCCAAGTGGGTAGAAAATTAATGCACAATGATTATAACTACAACAATCAAAGTGATACTAAAATTAACTCACCCTAAGTAAACCCGCTTATCGTGTCTATATTTTCGACTAGACATATCACCATGATCTCTAATAATTTTTCGAACATGTTCAGGAGGCATGTCTTCTTTCTGAGCATCAACGAATCCAAATTTCCGCTTCTCTGCATACCGCTTTGATTGCAACTGCTGCCATTTTCTTGCTAAAAACAGCTCAATTATTACCAACATGGCAAAATAAAATTTTAAAACTGGATTAGATAAAAAAGATTTATTTAATGGAAACCTGTGCAGAATCTAATATTCAGCTTAGAAAACTGAAGAAGATAAGCTAAACCTTACACAACTTGCATAATTTGTAAGAAGGTATATGCTTAGAAACAGGAATGAGCATTAAGGTCAAACTCCTTCCCAAACTCCATCCCTCCTATGTTTTGTAATGTGACCATGACCTGCCATATATGAATGTGGCAGGTCATGTATGGAGATTAGAAAACAATGTTTTATGGCAGCAAAATAGCCTACAACGAGCTTCGTGCTGATGTAATACATCAATGTAGGCAATACATACAGTACACATGGAGATACAATATGCACCACAATTGCAAAATATTTTACATGAACAAGGAACATAAATATGCCAGAGAATTTCAGCATAAGAGGTGATTAGAAGGTGGTAAGATTTTCTAAGCTATAGTGGGAAACAGAATGATTTGTAGGAATTTTCACTGCATGCAGACTTTTTTTTTACCATTAGCATTGTAAACTAAGTGGAAAGTGGTATAGTAGGCTTAAATATCAAACTGCATAATTTTAGATGTGTCATTTCATCAAAAGTACTTTATCATATTTACTGTAGTACTGCTAGTGGAGTACAGTATTCAAAGTCTGAAGTATACGGCATATAGCTTACTGCTGTTACTTTACGGATGGAGTTGTACACTACAATGTTATTGGTAGTATGTAAACAGTACATACCCAACTGCAAGCTTGATACTTATTAATTACTATAACTATAAAGCACTGCATTGATCTTCTGGGAGAACAATCTTAATTATTCTGTAGTCCTGTAGTTTTGCCCTAATCTAATAACCAAAAGAAACAAAGAAGTGCTGCTACATTGTAGTGTGGCTGTTTTAGCCTACTAATCTTCCACATTCCAGCTTTCCCATTATCATTACCGGATAGCTGTGATAGTAGTTTTGCCCTTATATAATCCCCAAAAGAAACAAAGAAGTGCTGCTACATTGTAGTGTGGCTGTTTTAGCCTACTAATCTTCCACATTCCAGCTTTCCCATTACCTGCTTTAACTGTTTATTCAACTGAATCATGGTGAATCAATGCCTGTGGATCATATAAATTTAACAAAAAATAATTATAATTAAGTAGTAAGTTTTTAACCAGTATTTTAACCCTTTTGTATAGTAAAAAAAAGAGAGAAAAAGGTATCATCTTTAAGGGTCCATTTAATTTCCAAGTAGAATGACTATTATATTTGGAAAGAGAACAGAATTGAGTGATATGTTCACCTTATTCATAGCTCAGTAATGAAAATATCTCCGAATTTATCATAAGATCTCCCTGCATAGGTGCCATACTTGATTTTATTGTGGCCATGTGAGACCATCAAATGGTCCCAGCCAACGACAGCCCCAAAATTGACGAGAAAAAGGCCCAAGCCATACAAATGAATCCGAAAAAAAAATAAAATGCCTCTATTTCAACGCTGACTCTCTCTTAAACAAAATGGAGGAAGCAAAGCAGGTTATCAAACTGGAAAATCCGGATATTGTGGCAATAGTAGAAGTTAAACCAAAAAACTACAGATACTCACCTACCGTCACAGAGCTCAGTATCGAAGATTATTATCTGTATGAACAAAATCTGGAAGAGAATACAGGTAGAGGGATAGTCTGCTATTGTCGAAAAGGCATCAACGTGCATCCAATATCGAGGTCAACCAACACGATCGAGCCCAAAGAAAGTCTGTGGATCTGCATTAAGTCTAAAACGACCAGCGACACTGTTCTTGGGATCTGTTATCGTAGCCCCAACAACACTGACACATCCGACGAAGCTCTGTTCTCGCAAATAGCAGCATTCGCTAAGAACACCAACCAAAAGCTTGCTATTATAGGAGATTTCAATCTCCCAAAGATAGACTGGAATAGGCGATACACCATGGAATCTACCGCAAGCTTGACGAGTAAATTCCTGGACGTTATTAACGAACACTTTCTAGAGCAGCTAATATCTGAGCCAACAAGGATGCGGGGATCTGACACACCAAGTATCCTCGACTTGTTACTGGTAAGCGATGGAGACCTGGTATCAGATATTAAGCAGTTGTCACCAATCGGTAAATCGGATCACTCGGTAATTGTGTTTAGCTTGGAAACGGAGGTTTTGAAGACACGTGTGGCACTGAAACGTAACTACTACAAGGGAGATTACGTTGCTATGAGAAGAGAGCTTTCGGATGTCAACTGGACTGAAGAATTCAGTGGGTTGGAGTCGTTAGACACCATTTACACAAGGTTCACTAAGATTGTAGCCTCAATGGAAGAACAATTTATTCCTATGCACAATAAATACACCCGTGTTGCATTAACTAAAGCCAATATTGAACTGATTAAAGCAAAACAAAAAGCATGGAGAGACTACAAAAGTAATCGACTAAGTAACGACCGAGAGAAAACATTCAAGAGGCTCCGCAACAGGGTTCGAAAAGCAACAAGAAGAGAAGGAAAGCTTAGAGAACGTAAATTAGCTTTCTCCTTGAAAGAAAACCCAAAAATTTTCTGGAAATACGTGAACAGCAAAAGGAAAAACAAAGGTGGAGTCTCATCTCTTTACGATCCCGTGAAACAAAAGCTGGTACACGACCCCATGGACAAGGCAAATTTTCTCAACAGCCAGTTCTCTTCTGTTTTTACTCAGGAACCTGAGAACGAAGACCACTTTAGCCGCGAGGAACCAATTCAGGGTATAAGCGAATTGATAAGACCGATAGAGATCAAACATAGCGATGTTCTAAAAAAACTCAGAGAACTTAACCCAAGCAAGTCCACAGGCCCAGACAATCTACATCCAAAACTGCTCAAAGAACTTGCAACGGTAATAACAGAGCCACTAGTCTACATTTACAGAAAGTCTCTTGAACTCGGTGAGCTTCCCACTATTTGGAAAAAAGCTATTGTCGTCCCAATATACAAAGGTGGGAAACGAGAAGACCCATCAAACTACAGACCGATAAGCCTCACTTGTATTACGTGTAAAGTACTCGAGTCTCTCATTGCAGACCACACCCTAGAACACTTAAAACGAGAAAAAATACTTACCGAAAAGCAGTTTGGTTTTCTTAAGGAACGATCTGCAGAGATTCAACTACTTTGTGCCACAGATGATTGGAAGAAAAACATCGACAAGGGGTTCCAGATTGATCTCATATACTTGGATCTCAAGAAAGCCTTTGACAAAGTTCCCCATAAGCGTCTCGTCAAGAAGCTCAGGAAATACGGTCTCTCCTCATCCGGGTCCTCATTCAGTCTTCTTCAATGGATTACGGACTTCTTAACTGGCAGAAAGCAAGTTGTGTGCGTAGAAGGTTGTCTCAGCAATGCCGAAGAAGAAGTTCTTAGCGGAGTACCCCAGGGGTCAATTCTCGGCCCCCTTCTGTTTAATCTCTACATCAACGACCTAGTTGAGGGCATCAAATCTGACATCCTTCTCTACGCGGACGACACAAAGCTCTATCGCGTCATCTCGTCATGTGAAGACATTCACCACCTGCAGGCGGATCTCCAACGAATCGATGACTGGATGAAGAAGTGGATCATGGAAATCAATACCCAGAAAAGTCATATCCTCACTCTGGGTCCACAAAACTTTTCGTCCTCATACTTTCTTGGTTCCGCTGCACTCACTCTTAGTAGAGAAGAAAGAGACCTAGGTATCTTAGTGGATTCTGAACTGAACTTCAGTAGCCACTATGAAGCTGTCGTCAAGAAGGCTTCCAAAGTTGCTGGTATGATCAGAAGGAACTTCTCGTGCGAGGACGACAAAATGCTTGCTACGCTCTATAAGTCCCTTGTCCGCCCGATTCTTGAGTATGGACATTGTTCTACAAGACCATACTACAACAAGGAGATAGATGCTCTCGAAAATGTTCAGAGGAGGATAACTAAATTCTCTCCCAGGTTACGCTTCCTTCCCTACGAAGAGCGGCTTAGAAAGCTTGAAATCCCAACCCTCGCATATAGATTCCATCGTGGTGATCTTATTGAAATGTACAAGCTCTGCAATGGAGCCTATGATAACGTACCAGCCCAGAGAATCGTGCAGTTCAATAAAAATCATCTCCGAAGACATCAGTACAAAGTGAGTATGGAACGTTTTTACAAGGACATGGGCCGATGGACTTTCGGCAACCGAGTTGTTCAGCATTGGAACAACTTACCAGAAAGAGTAATCTGCTCCACAAACCTACGGACATTCAAGAAGGAAGTTGATGAATATTATTCAAGTGACATTTTCTCCTTATGCAAATTTAGAAGAAATGCAAATTAAGATTTTTGTTTTGTAGAGGCTTAACGGCCTGCCATCAAATTTGCGAATATATTATATTATTATTATGTAAAATATACCTCTTTCATTATAGGACAATTTTCCTCCTTGAATTAAAATCCCTTCTATTTTCATACTTCTAAAAATTGAACAGAACAAAAAAGGAAACAAAATGTAGCTGTAACTCACAATCTAGCTGTGAAAATAACCCTTTTACTATTGATGTTCAAAATTCAACTGAACAAAAATGTGTTCAAATGAAATTCTTTACCACAACTCACAAGAGAATCTTATAACATTTGATCCTACTGTATAATCTCATGAACACAGTGCTTTTATCAATATAGGAAGAAAGATCTATATTTCAATGGTCTCTGTCTGGTTTTGACGGGCATAATTGAGACCAAAAATTAAGAAAGTGGCAAAAAAATCATATCAAGTAAAGTAAAAGTGGTAGTGACTAGGGGTGGATAGTCACTAGTTATAAATCTCCAGGGGTGGCAACCCTGGGTGAAAGGTGACTCTCGGGGATTTGGGGAACCAATTTTTTTTCAACACACAGATTTTCAGGGAAGTCCCGAAAATTCAGAGCTAGTGGAAACAATGGCATTTCCTGCCAAGCAACACGATTACCAGGTCATCCCACTTTTTTCTCACCTGCTTCCAGGGTATTTCGTTACAGTCACTTTGAAAAAAAAAGAAGAAAAAAGTCTTCTGGTGTTGAGTAAAATTTTTCTTTCAATTCCTACTCATTATACATACGCCTGTTCAAAGCTGCAGAAGTTTTATTTGAAATTTCTTTGAAGACTATTTTTAAACAATTTGAAATTTCTTTGAAGACTATTTTTAAACAATTTGAAAAGCTGAAATAAGATTGATTAAACCTGACTTATGAGTCAAACTGCAATTTAAATAAATCATATTATATCTGCAATCAAATGTCTTCTGGGTAATAATGTTTTTACATTAAGAACTTTCTAATAAATATCTTGTATTGTGATTTTTTCTTCTACTAAAGTAATTAACAACAAGATGATATCAAATAATTTTTTCTTACAATAACTCAGATACAAAAACAAAAGTAGCAATTTTTTTTAAAAAGAGGACCCTGATGGCTATGCAAAAATTATAAGTCCTGTGGTGGCGCAGTGGGTTCGACCTTAGCTTGGTAATACGGGACCCAGAGATCGAATCATGCTGCAAAAATGCACTGCAGGGCCGACGCAGGGACCTTAGTAGTCAAGAAGCGTCGTTAATCTGATACAATACAATACAATGCAAAAACTATATTGTGAAAAAGCAAACTTCCTCACCCTTTGCAACCTGGACCAGTAATATTTCTTTTTTGTATTTGCCCCCTTATATGGAACAAGACCCACTCCCAAAAAAGTTCATTTATTTTGAAAGAATTTCTAAAAAAAGAGAATTGTAACTTAAGCAAAGCAATGTCCATCAGTGGTTGTAAAACATTTACAGAAATTAACAACAGTAATTAACATTACTTTAAAACAACAACATTAACTTAAACCATGTGCCTAATTGCACAAAGAAGGAGGTGTACCAACCCAAGATTGGTTGTAGATGTTCACCTGTGACTTGGTGATAGGTGTTCAGAACACCTAGCATAAGTAAATGGATTGTCTAAATCATGAAAAACACATTATGTAAATATTGTATGAATGCTTGTTGTCAATTCAAAATTGGTTGTGTTTAATGTAAACACATTATACATTTACAAAGTAAAAATGAAAGAGAAACATAAAAAGAACAAGAGCTAAGGGCTCATATGGCATTTGTGACAAGGTCAGAAGGGCCAAGAGCTCATATGGCATGAGCTCTAGCAAAATTATAAGAATCAATAGACTAATTTAAAAGGAAAATCAGAGGCTTAATGCCGGTTGGGATTTAAAATAAGAACTCTGAGACACGAGGTCCTTCTAAATATCAAAATTCATTAAGATCCGATCACCCACTCGTAAGTTAAAAATACCTCATTTTTCTGAATTTTCCTCTCCCTTCAGCCCCTCAAATGGTCGAATTGGGGAAACAACTTTGTCAAGTCAATTTGTGCAGGTCCCTGACATGCCTACCAATTTTCATCGTCCTAGCACGTCCAGAGCGCCCCAAACTCACCAAAGCACTGGACCATCCCTAACTCCCCTAAAGAGAGCAGATCCAGTCCGGTTATGTCAATCACGTATCTATGACATTTGCTTATTCTACACACCAAGTTTCTTCCCAATCTTTCCACTCTAAGCATTTTCAAAGATTTCTGGTTTCACCCTCCAACTCACCCCAATATCACCAGATCTGGTTAGGATTTAAAATAAGAGCTCTGAAACATGTGTTTCTTCTAAATACAAAATTTCATTAATATCTGGTCACCTATTCTTAAGTTAAAAATACCTCAATTTTTCTAATTTTTCTGAATTAACACCCTCCCAACTCCTCCAAAGAGAGCGGGTCCGTTCTAATTACGTCAATTACGTATCTAGAACTCATGCTTATTCTTTCCATCAAGTTTCATCCTGATCTCTCCACTCTTAAGTGTTTTCCAAGATTTCCAGTTGCCAAGATTGCTGTTTCCCCCTCCAACCCCCCATATCCCGGGATCCAATTCGAATTGAAAATAGAGCATCTGAGACATAAGATCTTTCTATATATCAAGTTTCATTAAGATCCAATCACCCATTCATAAGATAAAGATACCTCAATTTTCACATTTTCCAAGATTTCCAGCTTTCCCCTCCAACTGTCCCAATGTCGCCGGATGTGGTCGGGATTTAAAATAAGAGCTCTAAAGCACAAGATCCATCTAAATAATAAATTTCATTAAGATCTGATCAGCCATTTACAAGTTACAAATACCTCATTTTTTCTAATTTTTCTGAATCAAACCCACCCCCCACCAAAGAGAGTGGATCCGTTCCGGTTATGTCAGTCATGTATCTTGGACTTGTGCTTGTTCTTCCTGCCAAGTTTCATCCTGATCTCTCCACAGTAAGCCTTTTCCAAGATTTCTGCCCTCCCCCCAATAACAATGGATCCGATCAAGACTTAAAATAAGAGATATGAGTTACGAGGTCCTTCTAAATATGAAATTTCATTAAGATCCGATCACTCCTTCATAAGTTAAAAATACCTCATTTTTTTAATTTTTCAAAATTAACCCCCCCATTCCCCCAAAGAAAGCAGATCCGTTCCGGTTATGTCAATCACGTATCTAGGACTTGTGTTTATTTTTCCCACCAGGTTTCATCCCGATCCCTCCACTCTAAGCGTTTTCCAAGATTTCAAGTTTCCCCCTCCAACTCCTCACAATGTCACCAGATCCGGTCGGGATTTAAAATAAGAGCTCTGAGACACGATATCCATCTAAATGTCAAATTTCATTAATATCTGACCACCTGTTCGTAAGTTACAAATACCTCATTTTTTCATTTTTCCAAATTAACCATCCGCCCACTCCCTCCCAGATAGTCGAATTGGTGAAACAACTATTTTTAATTTAATCTGGTCTGGTCCCTGATACGCCTGCCAAATTTCATCATCCTAGCTTATCTGGAAGTGCCTAAACTAGCAAAACCAGTACCAACAGACCAACAGAATTTGCAATTGCTATATGTCACTTGGTAAATACCAAGTGCCATAAAAAAAAAACAAAAAAAAAAAACTTAATGTATAAATCATCCAGTCATAAGTTCAGGAAACATAAAAAAAAATAAGGTAAAATCCAACCATTTATATTTTTTATATGTAATCATTAAGGGACATGGGGTGAAGAATTCCCTTTTTAATGCATGAAAAATTATATTAACATTTAGTCCTAATAATTTTTTTAAGTATTGCACTTTATCTGATTCCAATTTTCAAGATCAAAATCTCTATTCAACAGTCTAATTAATACATGGGCTAAAAAAAAAAAAAAAAAAAAAAAAAAAAAAAAAAAAAAAAAAAAAAAAAAAAAAAACTCAATAACTTTACCTTTCCTGTTCTTTGCATAGTCACTAAAAAAAGGTGAACTGTTCATGCAATAATAATGGAATATTTGGCACCTGAACAGGGTAAGTCATACCGGTAGGTAGATTTTATGTTTTGAAATGAATTTTAATATGCTTGGATGGTTTCCAATGTCCCATCCACATTTTATTACTTTACTAACATATAATTTTTTTATTGTTAAAAGTTATGCATATCCCCTTCATAATTTATTAAAGAGAGGTACTGTAATAGATTAAACTGTAATAAAACAAGTCTTACCTTTCTCTTGCAGCTTTTCTTCATCATATGCATCTTGTCTTTGCTTATTCTGAGTTGCTTGTGCTTGACGGTAAGCCTGCATTTGCTGGACAGCTTGTGCCTGAGCATGGGCAAGTTGAGCTTGCTGCTGGGCTTGAGCAACCATATTGGCTGCAGCCCATTGCTGGTTTGGGATAAAGAAAGGAGGAAGAGACATTCTTTCTAAAAGAGGAAAGTAAAAGATTTAGCCTACTAATCAAGTCTAAAAGCTTACAAGACAATATTTATTATTTTTGGAAGTTTGGTACTTTTTTGGAAAAACATGCTTATTTTTAACAGATCAAGCTGCTAAAACCGACTCCTGTGATTTAGGGTTTATCTCCCCTGGTTTTACTTTCTAAAGTCAGATTTTAGTTCTCTAATGCATATATATATATATATATATATATATATATATATATATATATGAGCCCCATTCTATTTTACCTTCTCTACTGAATTACATATTAGGTCTAGCCAAAAATAATAAAATTCTTGCTTCATTATGTTCATAGAAGAGTAGAGTTTTGATTATATTATTTATCATACTAAGAGTAGAGAATCTTGAATCAAGATTTCTCCACTCTCACAATAAAACATTGACCAACAACCAAACAAAATTAATGAGCTGAAATCTTTGATATATGTATATGATTATGATATAATACTTCTTACTGAGGTGTGTCCCAAGAATTCAAGAATCCAGCTTCTAGATTCATATGTCAGTTTGCAAGGCTATTGTACAGTATCCAACCTTTCATCCAATTATTGCTGTTGAGGAACACATGCATTGGTCATAACCTCTTACACCATCACCCCAATTAGCAACTCCACTGGATGTCCCTATGCTGAAACCATTTTCTTTGATATATCAGTTGCTGAAAATAAAAGCCACCCTTCTGTAAGAACTGGTAGTGTATACAGATGTCCATCTGCACCACCACCAGAGGAAACATATAGGAAACTAGCAGAGCTCATCTGCAAGATTACAAACACCCACCATGATGATCTACTAATTACAGGTGACTTCAATCTGCCTAACATAACCTGAAAAGACCAGTTTCCTTACATATCTTCTGGTTGTACAAGCCCAATCATTGACATTGCTCATGGTGTCCTTCTCCACCAAATTGTCAACCAGCCAACATGTTTTAGGGATGGCCAGCAACCAAGCCTTCTTGGCTTGTTATTTCTCCAGTGACCAGAAGCTCTTCTGTCCACTGCATACACACCCCAATTGGGAAAAGTGACCATCTTGTCATATTTATTAGAACAACATTACTCAGAATAACAAATTGCTACATCAAGAAGACCTTCATTAATTATGAGAAGATTCAAATGGATCTTGGCAGCATTGCATGGGATGACGTCTTATCTGACTCTTTAGAACAGCAGTGGCAGTGCTTAAGAGGGAAATCAGAAATAGCAGGGATTAAGAGGGAAATCAATTGTAAAAGCAGATATTAGAAGAAAAATAAAAAGCACCAATCACCTGATTACACAGAGAAGTATTCCTACAGCTGGAACAAACTTAAGAACTTGATGTAGACCTTGCACATGAGCTTTGAATCTGAACTTGCTAATAAAGCCAAGACTAACCCAAAAAGATTTTTGGCAGTTCATCTCTAGCCAAGACCACAATAGATAATAGATTGAAAAACTGATAACCAGGCAAGATGGAGAAGTTACAGAGACTAATGAGCTTACTGATTTACTGAAACAGCAATTTGTCTCAGTTTTCACCACTGAGCCTAATGACCCTTTACCTTCCCCACCAAACTAAAATATAAATGCCCCAATGGAAAGTAGGATGGTATCATCTGTAGATGTTCTTAAATGTTTACAGAAGTTGAATGCTAATAAGTAGCCAGCCCTGATAATAGACATCCCAGACTACAAAAAGAAATTGCAGAAGTGGTAGCAGACCCTCTCACAGAAATTTTCCAGACATCAATTACCTCTAGAGAGCTTCCCACAGACTGGAAAGTAGCTAACATAACTTGATGTTTAAAAAAGGTGACTACACCAAGCTTAAAAATTATTGACCTATCAGCCTAACTTCATCCATTGTTAAGATGCTAGAGCACACAGTCAATGATTCAATCCTCAAATATCTAACTACAAAAAAGATCTTGTTGCCCAAGAATGGAAAAGTTCCAGTCAGAAAAATCAATTGAAACAAACTTGTTAAATCATATGACACAATTACAAACCTGATTGACCAAGGATATCCAGCTGACCTACTGCTGCTGGACTTTGACAAGGTGCCCCTTAGTTGACTTTGCTCCAAGTTATCTGCAGCTGGTATCAACTCATCCCTGATAGACTGGTTTTTGAATTACCTCACTAAACTCAACCAGAAAGTCCAATAATTTGAGATGGGTGGCCAGCCAATCTACTCTGATGAGGGAATAGTAATGAATAGGGTACTGCAGGAAACTGTACTAGGCCCCAACCCTTTTCCTGAAGTATATCAATGACATTTCTGATTATGTGGATAACAATGTGCATTTGTCTGCTGATGATGCCAAACTTTTTGGTCTTGCTAACCAATAGAAAATCCAACACAAGCTACAGATTTGGACACAAGACTGGCTTCTCCAATTCAATACAAGCAAATGCTGTATTTTGCACCTTGGACCTAATAACCCAATGGCTGATAGCTTAATTTTAAATCCAATCACTAATATAAAGGACCATCTAGTGAATAGAGAAGAAGAAAGGGGTATTGGTGTAATCATTGATGAAAGGTTGAGGTTCCACAGCTATATCCAGTATGTTGTCTCCCAAGCAAACTCCATCCTTGGCTTATTAAAAAGGACCATCATTTATTAATGATGGTGCTGAGAGGCACCATTATTAATAAATTAAGACTCTTGTTTGACCCCATCTTGACTTTGGCATGTGCCTGGCCAATCCATCTTACTGGCAAGATGTTAGACTCATCAAAAATGTTCAAAGGTGAGCAAAGAAGTGCAGAAAAGTCCAAAATCAGCTTCATATGAAGACCATCTCAAGCAGCTCAAGCAACCTACCCTTGTCTAGAGACACATGCATAGTGTGTAGTGATATGGTGCAGAGTTATAAATTCCAAAAGGAAAACTCCACCATCTTCATGGGCAGCCATCATCTCACAAGAAGACAATCAAAGGTATAAAAAAAGCTCCAGATCAAGAATTCATCATATGTATTTTTCAAGTAGAGCAATAAACCACTGGAATGAATTGGACTCTGCTGTCAGTGCTCCTGAAAACGTTGGTCTGACAGCCTGTCTGAGTTCTTGATGATGGCAAATATCAGACAGGGTGAAGAGCAAATACTCGCCATGGACCAAAACAGATGGAGGAGGCAGATATCACTCTCTACACCAAGCAGGACCCAGCAGGAAACTTAAGTAAGTCAAGTCAGTGCTCTTTCCATTCAGTCTTTCAAACACCAAATTGACAAGGAGAGGGAGGAGAAGCAGTGGAGTTTTGACTGAGAATTGTTGTCACCACAGGTATGGAGGACCTTAAAGCTCTCAAATGGATTAAGGTAAGGTGAAGGTTTATTTTTTGGGCTTCCAGAGTTGCTTCTAGTTTAAATGTGTAAAAGCCCCCCTCACCTCACATATTGATAAAGCCAACTTCATGACCAGACTACATACAAAATTGGCTGATATTGTGGGTTACCCATTTTTGGGGGGCTATAAAGCCAATTTGTTAAAAGTATCAAAATTTCAATATAGCCTACATCTAGCCTAATTTGTAGGGGAGGGCTGGGATGCCATAGGAGGATGCATTTGTATATAGGATAAGATACTCAGTAATCAGACAGCTGGTTATGATTTCAACAGTTAAATGACTGTAAAATCTCTATTATACCACCTAGAAATCGATTGTTTCATAATTGTCTATAGAAGCATGCATAGTGACATGATGCTAACTTATTAACTCCAAAAAGAAAACTCCACCATCTTCATGGACAGCCACAGTACCAGCCATCACCTCACAAGAGGACACTCAAATAAGCTACAAAATTTAAGCTCCAATCAAGAATCCATCAAATGTATTTTTCCACAAGAGTAATAAATCACTGAAATGGATTCTTAATTGTGTAAAAGCTCCCCCACCTCCCCATTGATGAAGCTTAATACATGACTAGGCTACATACAAAACTTGCTGATATTGTGGGTTTACTTTTTTTGAGGGGGAAAGGGGGTCCTAAAACCAATTTGATAAAAATATCAAGATTTTCTATATAGCCTAGCCTAGGGATACATCTAGCCCCATTAGTAGGGGAAGGCTGGGATGCAATAGGAGGATGCACTTGTATATAGGGCAAGATACCCAGTAATAAGACAGCTAGTCATGATTTCAATAGTTAAATCACTGTAAAATCTCTATTCTACCACCAAGAAATTGGACTGTTTCACTATTGAATGTGTCAAAATTTTCCTAATAAGAGTGCAATTAGCTTGGATATTTTAACCATAAATGATGTTGAATATTTTAAATGCACTGACAGTCAATAGCAGACCCTAACCTTGGATACACATTTAAAGCTTGAGCCTAATATCAGAAAATGTTGTCTAATCTGGGTTTCTATTGCTCTAAGCTGCAATTTAAGGTAAAGAATCTTAAAGTTAGAACAAGGAGCCTAAATAAGATACAGACTTAATCTCTTGGTAGATTTGATGTAGTAGAAGTGTTGAGAAGCAGAATAACTGTGCTTAAACAGACTTACATGTCATTAACAACATTTACATGTTGTTTTGAAGTTTTTCAAGGTTTTAGTCAGCCAATCCTAACTAGTCTTGTCCTTAATGTCAGCTAACCTCAACTGTTTAAACCTATATACATCATGTTCATGATTAGGACCCTGTTGTCCATGTTTAAGAAGATATATTTCAATTGAGATTTTAGTCTAATATTTGAACACAGTGGATCATACCTGACATTTATTGGAAAATCCTTTTTTAGTGGTTTCATTGAAAAAATAGTAATTAAGCTCTCATTTAGGGGCTTCTTGATATCTTGAAAAATCATTAAGATAGACAAATGAAACTTTCAACAATATATCCAGAGCTTTAATGGTGTCATAGGAAGATTTTTCTGATGCATCAATCACTCTCCCTTGTGAGAGCACTGCCCTTTAAAAATCTTTGTCAGCTAATAAAAAAAAGAAACCTTGCAAAAAAAAATCTTCTTAAATGAGAAACAAGAGAAGTGGTTGAGTCTTATACCTTGGGCCAATACCAATTTATAAAGTCTTAAAGATCTGTAAATACATTTCCTAAACTTAGGATGATTCTTTCTTCATTATATGCATGTAGTTAACAACTTTTCAACATAATTCCACTGTATTTTATTCTCTCTACTTAATGTTCTCACCTTGTGTTTGTAATGGTAGTAGTACCCCTGCAAAAAAAAAATGGATGCTACAACCAAGAGAATGTACAGAGAAGGGAAAAAACTTACCCATAACCTATATTATACTCTATATGAACAATGTCTACAAACTTTGAAGTTGCCCACCCTAACAAATGAACTTTGGGACAGACCTTCCCCTCTTCTCCTCAGCTGTACTACAGGCCACAACAAAAAGTTCTATCTTTCCTAGTCTCAAAGAAGAGAGCACTTTAGTGTTAGAGCAGTGTCACTGTGGAATTGGTTGACAAAAAAGACAGCCTAGACAGCACTACAGACTCATTCAAAGCTAGGATCAGCAAAAATTGGGCCAACATTGACTGGAAGCTAAATTGGGCTTCAAATGTCAATTGAAGTTGTGACACCACCACTGTCAAACAAATCAACAGGAAGTTTTCACCATTTTATTCCCTATAGGCTATGTTTTTCTGTTTCTTGATTTTGTCAGCATTGATTCAATTGATTGTCAAGTGTCTAGTTAGACCAGGATATAGCCTAGTCTCTTCTACCAGTATTGAGTGAATTCAAATAATCAGTTGAGACTGAATGGTGCAACAGCCCTGGTGAAGTTTGAGACTCAACTGATCAGTCACCATAGTATCTTCACTGACAAGCAACTAAAAAATCAGCCTATTGTTGTCAAGTATAATTGTATGGTTAGAATTTTCTCAACATGTCCCATTTTTGATAGCCTTAATTCTAAGCTTACACAGGGGGGAGAGGTGATGTGTTGATAAAGTAAAGAATGTGTTTGTAAAATTGTCTATGTCTTTGTTTTAATGATTTTTTATAGCTGTTTTCAGAATTTAGAATTTTCTTCTGAGAAGGACTAAGTGTGGTAAAATTCTAGACAAGCTATTTTTGTGATTTTGGAAAGTAGCTAGGTTATGAAAATGAAAATTTTACGGCTGGATCTATAGACTACAGCATGCCCCAGAAAGGTATAGGCAATATTCAAATCCCTAGAAATATATGAAGCTAGTAATACCTTTTTGGGTCAGGATTCATTCATGAAAATTTCATTCTCTGAACTAACTTGAAGGAACCCTTAAATAAGAATTTAAAAACAAAGTATCATCTTAAATACAAATGATCAGAAGTATAAGTCTAAAAAAATACCAGTTTAGGTTATTTTCTGTTTTCCATGTAATTTTCCTTTTGTGCTAATCGCCTAGTTGCAAATATTGTACAAGCGTAGTCTATGTTCTTTTCTTCGCTGATGCGTACAATTCGCTGAAAATTAAATCCTTTGTACTAGTTTTTCATAGCGAACTACAAAAAGCCAAATTACAAAATTATGTATTCGCCGTCGCCAACAAATGCTACGTTTTTAATCACTGTTCAGTGAAGGAGTTGAACTGATAACGTTGGACGTTAAAGTGCTTAATTCTCATCTTTACTGCAAGGTGGGTCTTTATGAGGCCGTTTGGCGTTCTTCAGCAAAACAGGAATTAAGCAAAGACGGCAAAAGCAATGCCGTTTTTTTATTACGACGAACAGGGGGGGGGGGAGTGGTAAAAGAAAAAATTTGAAGAGAAATACCAAAAAAAGATTTTATTCATAAGAATTATCCCCCAAAAGGTTTTTTAAAAGTTCAATGAGGAGGGGTGTCCCCCCTCAATTGATACCAATTTTGGACTCTTGATCTAAACGTAAAACTATATTCAGCAAGCTCAACTACTTCCCAAAATAGCATTAAAGACATAATCTAGCATTTAAACCAGCCTAGCCTAAATTCTTACCTTAAAAATTCAACAGAAGACTAGGAATAATAATCCAACATGTGATAGAATCAAAATCGATTTAAGTTGGATCAGACACCAAAGCCCTAAAACTGGTGAGGGTTTGTATTTTAAGGCAAATTCAAACTAATGCAGGCAAAATTAACTGATAACAAAATTAATACATTTGCATGCTGCATCTTTCATTGGGCAAGTTATGTGATGTCTTACTTTCCTTTTTGAGCAGAAACTTAAAAATTAACCTATATAATATCAAACAGTTACTCTTAACTCTCCCTCCAAGTCAAGAGTTAATCCTTTATTCGTCTTTTACCTAATACTTTTCATGCTGAAAAGCTTCACACCTTCACCTTTTTCTTGAAAGTAGCCATTTTCGTGGTGTAAGGCTTCTAGCTTATGTTTGTCCATTTTATTGTTTAATTTCTATTCAGGCTGGTTCCAAGGTTAACTTCCAACGTCCTTCTATTCAAAGTTCAATCTTTGATTGCTTTTCATCGTAGCCGTTTGACATCGCCAGTCGCCGTTCACAGTTTTACTCGAGCAAAAACAGAAATAAGCATAATGGTGAACTTGCCGGCCATCAAAAACAGATTTTAAGCAAAACAGAGATCGAAAACGCAGTTACAGACACCCAACTTGAATGATGTCTCATTGCCATCAATCTGCTGCTTGCGCTTGTCTATCCTCTTAGGATTTCTGAGCCGTTTTTTAGCAATGTAAGATATGGCACGTATACATCAGTATCATATACTTTTTATCTGTGATTGCATAAGACGCTTCTAAACAAAATATTTTTAAATTCCACCCTTAAAATTTCTTATTACATAATACATTAAAATCTGGTTCTCTTTTTGCGAAAGTTTTAAGTTAATTTGAAGTTTTAAAAATGGTTACGAATATCTTGACCTTGATGAAAATCCCGTTCATTCTATACGCCCCACAGTTCCCAACCTTTATTTTATTGTAAAGCACGCCTTTTTTGTGCTTTTAATATTGACTATTTATAGCATTCTGGCAATAAAAAAAAATAAAAGCAAAAATCACTAAAATTCATTAGTCGAAATAAAATCATTCAGCAATATATGAAATCAGTAGTTTCCATTTCAGCATTTTTATCTTATTTAAATTTCAGATTAATTTAATTCCTTCCATTTAATAACTTTTAGCAATGAACCAGTAAAGCTATGGTGCTTTGCGTCAAAATTATAACAATTCACCGAAAATATTACATTTAGGCATCCCCATCAAACAATAAATAAACTCTGTTGACATATGGTCTAGATCAAGATTATTTGGATCCAACAGTTGAAAGATTGCTCGAGTAAAAAAGTTTACTACTATATTGTACCTTGACTCTTCTCTTTGACCTGGTCCAATGATATTACCGACCAGACCAACAAAACGAGCTAGGGTTCATTAGTAAGAAAAAAGACAAAGTAGGCATTGATGGAAAAGTCAAATGAATGAAAACAAAAGCATGTTCTTATTTTTTTATATGCCTTATATTTTATTATATGTTTATTTGTATATTATATATATAAATATTTATTATATATTTATTATTATTATTTATTATTATAATATATTTATTATATATTATTATATTATATTATATATATATATGCCTAATATATGCCTTCTTGATTTAAGACTGTCTTCTAAAACCTAGAATACCTTAAACTTCCAGCATCTTGCTGTAAGTCTGTCATTGTCATAACTCTTCCAACTGAATTTCTAGATTAGTGAAAAGATGAATTTGACAAATAAAATGATATGATGAGTAGGAATATATGATAATACTGACAGTTTATCCGCCACTATCTAGATGATACTCGGTAGCTACAGCCGGGTAGTGAGCCAAAAATACTTGAAGAATTTAGAATTTGGTTGCCCAATATTTATAGGTAGTAACAGATCCAATAGCAACTAGTTGAGAAAAGGGCTGGTCTGATATCTAGGGTCAGTTTGGTTATTGGTTTAGCATAGTAAATAAAAATGTCAAGTTTTTGACCAATTAATTATCAATAAATGCTCTGTAAAGATCTTTGTGATGCTATATTTTTTTCACATTACATACAATGGGTAGTTTAAAGTTTTACAATGTGGAATATGGATGGAATAATTTTAAGAAAACAATTTGGTGAAGCTGCTGATGGTCTCTTAGGGAAGAAAATTAGTAATGCAGCTAAGAATATCAGAGAAAAAGCCTTATGTTTAATAAAGAGGAAAAGGGGCTTGTGCAAGAATCGTCTAAATGATAGATCATATGAAAACAAGATGGATTTAAAGCAAGTCGAGAAAGCATTAAAATATAAACACAAAAGTTGTGAAGTTATGTCCATGGATGAAATGTCGAGGAACTTGAAGATGCTTTTAGACAGCACAATACTAATATATTATACTGGTATGTTAATAAATTGAGAGGAAGTTGTCAACCTGGACCTATCTCAGTGAAAGATAGAAACAAGGCCAAAATTAGTTACAAGAAAAGAATTAAAGAGAGATGGGCAGAACATTTTGAGAATACCCTAAATTGAGATAAAGCTGCAGGAAAAGATATAGAGGAAAATGAAAAAGTTTGTGGTGTGATACCTTTGATGTGAGGGCAGATTAGTTTTGTGAGGAAGAACTAGCGACAGTATTAAAAGGATTAAAAAATAATAAGGCCCCGGGGCTACAGTTTCCTCGGAATAAAAATAGGAATAAAAAAATCTATTGTATAAAAAAAGTGAGAGCTACGAAAAGTTCCCTATCAAAATGAGTTCTGGTAAAACGCTTTTATCCCTCAGAAATCGGATAACTAGAGAATAATCGTAGAAACACAGGTTGTCTTATAACTAGATCCTGTGGAAATTAACAAATTTCGTAATTAGTTAAACCGAGCGGTTATTTGGCAAAATTAAAGGTCTTTGTCCAATACCGTAAAACTACCAAGAACAATCCAACAATGTCAAATGCACCCTTTTTAGGTTATTGGATAGGTGTACAGCATTCATTGACTGTCACAGCATTCAGTGAGTGTCAGCACCAGCAAAAGCGGGGCTTGCCTTAATCAAACCCACACAGGGCCGGATCTACTAGGTACGGGGCTCGCTTGGAATTTTTTTTTCGGGGTCTTCTCTATGTTGTGAATTTTCAAAGAAATTCAAATTCGGCATATACATATATGTGTGTATAGTACCGGTACTAAAACAGTGATAAAATAGTTCAAAAATAATTTAATATAAGTTCTAATTTTGTATTTGTCTGTGGGATTCATTAGATAGCAAGAGATATCCTACAACAGGCCAAGCCAATTTATTTGGAAATTGTGGAGGGGGCAACCCCAATCGACCAAGCAGGCAGCAACCTCCAAATAAATCACTTTTTTTGCCTACTTTTCCAGTGAGAAAATAGAGGACCCCACAGAGAATACACAATACGTTGAAGAGTCCAATGACTTGTAATTAACACTTGCGTAGTTGAAGGCAACTTTATATGTTTTTACTGTGTTTTACGCTACAGTTTGCTGGCATTAAAGATTGCGATGGTGTTGTTCTTCTAACGTGACATTTATTCTTTCTTCACTTTCATTTTTGAATCGTTCTTAGTTCTCATTTTTGCAAGTCTTTTAAAAGCACATTCCTTTGTTCTTCATTGCCTTTTTTGATATTCTCTGATACTCACTGTCACTTTTCTGCTAACCCCATAATTCTCTGTTCTTCACTTTCATTTTTGAAACGTTCTGATTCCAGCTGTTGCTTGTAATTTTCGTTGCCACTTATCATCTAAGTGCATATTTCTTTGTTCTCGCTGTCGTATATCTTCTAACAACATATTTTTAAAATTCTCTTTATCCTTTAGACCATATTTCGTGAAGGAAGATTTTTTTTGTGTGAGGTAGAATTAGTGACACGATGTTTTTTAGACCAAGAAATGCTGTAGACAAAGTTGAACAGTGCGGTTGTAGTAAGGATAGAATATGTGTCCACCCAATTATCACTCTTAGGCTAATAATTGAGAAATGCCTGAGTTACCAAGCACCTTAAATCCTCAGTTTTATAAATATGAGCGAGCGTTCGGTTCTGTTGATAG
This sequence comes from Artemia franciscana, assembly GCF_032884065.1. Lineage (NCBI taxonomy): Eukaryota > Metazoa > Arthropoda > Branchiopoda > Anostraca > Artemiidae > Artemia > Artemia franciscana. The sequence continues at coordinate 27,109,937 of NC_088874.1, forward strand.
AAGGACTTTAGCAAAGGTTTTATCCTTGCATGGTAGCCTATACCAGACAAATTCATTAAAATTATTAGTGCTATGTACGAGAATAGCATTGCTGAGGTTAAGATGGAAAATGAGGTTAGCAGCTAAATTTGTAATAACAGGGCTTATTCTACACCCTTGTATGTTGATCATTTGATGGAGTATGTCTTAAGGAGTACAGGGATGGCAATGTGAGAATACGGAATCATATGGGGAAGACACACCGTGATGGCATTCAGCAAGCCCATGTTGTTTTAGTCTCTGTGAAGAATATCTCCGACTACATAAGGGAAATGGCCAACACATTTTTAAAGACCTGAATGATCGAAAACTGCACCTTTTTTTTTTACCGAGCTTAAAGCTTCAAAATTTTAGATTTTTCGTTTATTTAATGATTTTTCTTAATGATTTTCGCCGTTTCCTCTTGGACCAGGCAACAGCCTATTAGAAAACGCAAATAATTTCAAAACAGTCACTTACGTGATTTTGAAAATTCAGTTAGTTAAGAAAGCCGACCAGGTAAGTCATGCTAGCTAAGTGCCATAATATTGCTGCAGATTCAGCCAAATGAACTAGATTGTTATAAAAAACTTAGTACTGATATTACAGCTTCTCATGCCCTATCCAGCTTAAACCTACCCAATGGTGACAAGAAGCTTCACAGAGGTAGCCTAGCTTATTGAGAAATATATCCATTGAATTTCATAAATCCTTTCTATTAGCAGTACAATGCGGTAAAATTCTAGTTGAGTAACTTTTTGCTATCTCAGGAAGAGGTTGGGTTGGAAAAATGAAACTTTTGGGGATGGGTCCACAGGCTGAAGTATATCCTGGGAAGGTATTTTGAAGTACCTACCTCCACTCCTTCTCCCTCTAGAGGGCCCTGAAATTTGCCTACATGACAGGTCTATACCTATTGAAATTTTGACAAACAACATTTTACCTCAATTTTCAGTTACCAGTTGCTTTTTCTCTGCCTTTAGTTCTGAAAATGCAATTCCTGTTATTTGAGTATAATTCTGAGCCAGGTCATTGTTTTTTTTTCAAAATTTAGGAGATGTAGGCTATTTGCATATCTTTAAAACCTTATAAATTAGGATTGAGCAAAGTTTTGAAGCTGAAAACAATTTTGTTGTACTTCATTCAAGCAGAAAATCTGTTATGCAGGATTTCAATTTTATAACACATATTTTTGAAGGTCATCAAAGGTCAGGGCCCTCTAGAGGGAGAAAGAGTAGAGGTAGGTACTTCAAAATACATCCCTGGGACATACTTTAGCCTGTAGACCCATCCCTCAGAGTTCCATTTTCCTAACCTAACTCCTTTCTGAGATAGCAAGAAGTAAATCAACTAGAATTTTACCATACAATGCTTGAAGAAATACAACTATATACTTAAAAAGGACCAACAACTTGAAACAACTAGGCCTATTCAGAGTGGATGGCCCAGCTCTAGAAAACTTTACCTCACAGATCTCATCAGATACTAGAATATTCAGCTCAAGTTGTGCTTTATCAATGGAATTATATTCAAGGATGAGAGAATTGTAATTCCCTTGGATATTTTGCCAAAAATCCTCATACATCTGACCTGGATATACAGAGGGATACCATAGGATGGCTAG
>NC_088874.1:27416578-27527114 GCF_032884065.1 Artemia franciscana
CAATTTGATTGAGAGGAAAAAGTTGCATAAGAGACAGAAAAAAAGGTTAGAGGCAAACAGTGAAGTGATTTAAAAAGAATAGAGAATATCCAGAGGTATATAAAAATAAGTAAAATTATAAAAGAAAAGTAATATAAAAAGTAAAAAGACAAACGCAATACAAAAACAAAAAGAAAGTTAAGAAACCGACGCTTCAGCATGATAAGTAACGCAGCAAAGCACGGAGGTGGGTGACAACTACATACGGTATTCTACAATCTTTTTTCCCCCGTTGGCAAAGGCTCTCAGATGTGAAACTAAAAAATTAGGACTTTCAGTTACACGGACAAATATGATTTTGCTTATCTCTTCTTCCTTTTTGTCCCGTTGATAATGGCTTAAAGATGTGAAGCTGAAATATTTAGAATTTTTTTTTTTTTAATAGCCTGTCCAAGAGTTTTTTTTCCCGTTGATAAAGCCTTTAGAATGTGAAGCTAAAATATTTAGACTTTTTAAATTATCTGTTCAAAAAAGTTTTTGTTACTTTTTTTGCTACTTTTTTTCCGTTGATAAAGGCTTTAGGATGCGAAGCTAAAATATTTGGAATTTTTTAATTACTTGTTCAAAAAAATCTTCTTATTTTCTTCCTCTTTTTTTCCGTTGACAAAGGAAATATTCAGACTTTTTTAATTACCTGTTCAAAAAAGTTTTTGTTATTTTCTTCCTCTATTTTTTCCGTTGAAAAAGGCTTTAGGATGTGAAGATAAAATATTCGGACTTTTTCAATTACCTGTTCAAAAAAGTTTTTGTTATTTTCTTCCTCCTTTTTTCCGTCGATAAAGGCTTTAGTATGTGAAGCTAAAATGTTTGGACTTTTTTGATTACCTGTTCAAAAAAGTTTTTCTTATTTTCTTCCTCCTTTTTTTCCGTTGAAAAAGGCTTTAGGATGTGAGGCTGGAATATTCGGACTTTTTTAATTACCTGTTCAAAAAAGTTTTTGTTATTTTCTTCCTCCTTTTTTCCCCGTTGGCAAAAGCTTTAGGATGTAATGCTAATATATTCAGACTTTTTTAATTACCTGTTCAAACAACTTTTTGTTATTTTCTTCCTCCTTTTTTTCCGTTGATAAGGCTTTAGAATGTGAAGCTAAAATATTCGGACTTTATTCGGATTTTTTTTAATTACCAGTTCAAAAAAGTTTTTTCTAATTTTCTTCTTCCTTTTTTTTCCGTTGAAAAAGGCTTTAGGATGTAATGCTAAAATATTCGGACTTTTTTAATTACCTGTTCAAAACACTTTTTGTTATTTTCTTCCTCCTTTTTTTTCCGTTGATAAAGGATTTAGGATGTGAAGCTAAAATATTCAAACTTTTAAATTACCTGTTCAAAAAAGTTTTTGTTATTTTCTTCCTCCTTTTTTCCATTAATAAAGGCTTTAAGATGTGAAGCTAAAACAATTGCAAAGTAGATCTATTTCTCGAAATTTCACTTTTATAACCCAAATGGTTAAAGAATGTCAAAGGTCAGTGCTATTCAGAGGGGAAGGGAATGGATCTAGAGAGTTAATACCTGTCTGGGGGAACATTAAAGCCCTGGATTCATTCCTTAAAGCTTCATTTCCCTTACTCAAATACTTTCTAAGATAGAAAAAATCCTCAAGAATGTAAAAATGTTACTTTTAAAATAGCTCAAACGTACCTGTGTATGGGTGGCAGCATTTATTTTGTGAATTATAGCGCAGTTTGTTTTCATTCTTATCTTATATACAATTTGTATATAAAGAAATGTTCCCAATTGAGAGAAATATAAAGCTAAGACAGGTAGTCTCAATCAGAGCTGGTATAACTTTTTTCAGAATTGCACAAAAATAATTCATTTTACTTGTTGATAGATAGTTTATCATCTATCTTAGGGTAGAACTAAGGTAGATAGGTATAAACTAAGGATAATTCAAAAACTCTATCAGTTCTGTAAGCCATTTCAAGGCAATTGGAGACCCCAAATTAAAGGTTTTCAAAGATTTATGACTCACCATGTCTAAAGGACTTGTAAGCAACTGGGAGTGGACAATTGTAATGGGGATGACCAAGGTAACTGGGTTGACTCATGGCACTGGCGAAACTCAACTCTACCTATTGTGATCATTCACAACATTGTGATCACTCAGTCCTTTACAAGGCAGGCATTTTCCCCATTTTGAGAAAAAATTATTTAAAAGCAATCCGGAGTAGTTACTTCCGATATTGTAGGTTTCTTCTTTTGATTCCTCCTTGAAAATGTAACTGAATTCTAATTGATAAATAAAATATACCTGACTTAGCATGAAAGTTGGAAAAGCTACACAGGAAGCCCCCAAGTAGCTTACTGCTCTTAATTGACTTTCTCCTTATAATCGTCTTCTTAAATTTTTTCTGTAGTCAATATTTTTCGTTTTTTGCGTGTTCTATATTTTTGGTGTGTTGTTTTTACTCCACGTTCTAATAATTATTGTACAATGTTTTTTGTAACAATTGTATAAATTATGATTACTACTATTACAAAATGTATAATAACAAATGTAATAACAAAGTATATAGTAATAGCAGATATTATATAATTTTGCACATTTCAATATGAATTACTAAGTATGCCTTTGCTCTTTTAACTACAGCTCTAATGAAGATTTTTTTATTATCTTTATTAGCTTCCATGTCTTTATGGTTTACTGTTGTGGTTGTTGAACGTAGGTGTTTCACAAAAAAAAGGTGTTTCACAAGGACACATCCTTGGGTCAAGGTTATGGGACATGGGCAATTCTAATTTTTAGATTTAGCATATTAACTTCTGTTGGAACTATATTTTTTAGTTCCTGAGAATAAACAAAAGTGATAAAGATGCGTAATTTTGCCCACCAATTGTATCACCCAGGGTATCCAGTCGATATCCGGGACTTTTGACCCGGACTGCCGGACTTTTATCAACAAGCTCATCCAAGGAAAAACCGAAAAGGTCGATTAATCTACTTTACGATTTTGAAAAAATGGCCAAAACCTTACTTTAATTTAAATTTCTTAGTGCTTCTTCAGTAAAATAATAAGAAAATGCCATCCATTATTTAAAGCAAGAGCTAATTCTAACCAGAACTAATAATACGTTTTCTCACCAAGCCTTCACAGCGGAAATTCTTGTGCTGAAAAACTTTCAACACAACATTGTGAGCAAGGAGTTGTGATTTGCTCTGATATTGAGTCATATTATGAGTCAATTACTAAATATAGAACTATTAATAGTAGATATTACCATGATCAGTTGCAAAGCAGTCAATAAATTCGAGGTTATTCCAAAGGGCTTGCTGGTCCTCTAAAGTTGCAAGTCGAGGGCGAACCTCTCCTTTGGAGTCAAGCGAACCCAAATCATTTTCAGATAGAAATAGATGGTGCGGTGCAACTTCGCATGTTACTTGTATACCCTGAAGCGAAACAAAACAGCAAATTACACATTTTTCAATTTACAAGTCTTTATTTAGTTTTCGCTTATTTTAATTAACTAGAACGCAAATACGAGGCACAAACACAAGAGGACAGTCGCTGTGCAGCGTTACTGAGGCTTTGAACTAAAATGTACGAGTTTTACGACTAAAATTGTACCATAAGAGCTAAATTTATTCCACATGAAGTGCAAGTTTAAAGATTAATTTGTTCCATCTGAACAAAAACTTGGACAGATATTCAAGTCTGAAAGTAGCATATAAAACCAAAATATACAGGAAATTTTGATTTGTACCACAAAAATGTCAAATGTACAGACATATACCAAGATTTTTTAACTTTTTCCATAGAGGTACAACTGTACCGCGTTGGCAACGCTGCTTAACAATATATTACCACTCATTCATAGCAGTACAGTTTGGCAATTATCGTCAACCATTGTCCACCAGTTGTCTTAGGTTTTAAACAAAAATTTCCAATTGTACTGACCTGTACCAGTACCATTAAATTGTATCAAAAACAGTACAATTGTACTACGTTGTCAACACTGGTGCTGTGCACCCGGGAAACCTAACAAATCTTAATAAATTTATATGTTTTCACAAATTTCTTAGAATACTCATCTACTTTTTGTTTCAATTTTTAGATTCTGAAACAGACTATTTCCTGGTAAAGATTAGAAATCTGTTTAGGGTTATCCACAGCCATGATCTTTGCAGTTTTGAGACTCGCCTCCACCATCACAAAAATTATCCGAAGTAATTTGTTTCAATAATTGTAATTAACTATCATTGAAGCCAGTGGCGTCGTTGAGGGGGGTGCCTCCCCCAATAATTTGAAGAAAAAAGTTAAGTAACTTTAAAACTGCTGCTTGTTTTAAGTTTCAGTTTCGTTCTTTACTTTGAGAAGATAATTTTTTAGTAAGTCCATCCTCATCTTTAATATAAAAAAAAAAAACGAAAAACAGGGGTCCATTATACTTCCCAATATGCTTTACATTCGTATTTGTACAAATATACCGCCTTCGAAACCTTATCATCAAGTAAATAAGTGAGCCTATTTAATGGCAAAATTGCGAAAATGTTTATACTTCCTGTTCACATGCAACTGAATGACAAGCAACTGAATGGCTGCTGGAATATTGTGTAGTTCAACTGTGAGATTTTGCCTCCTGTGATGGGCACGGGAGTTGAAGGAAGTGCAAGAGGGATACACTTTAAAACTAACGTTAAAGCTGGCAAAGAATCCGAGCTTATTAAACTCACCCCAACCGATTGCTGACAACCCTAGTAAAAGCTGAGTTCACAACTTACTTTATGTTTGTTTGATGTGTGTGCTTTGTTTATTTTTGCATTCCGTAATATTTTTTAATTTAACCGAGTATTGTCATCGCTAAAAAGGAACTTTTTTTAAAAAGTAACTTTATTGCTTGAGAACAATGTCCAATAGGAAACTAATTCAGAATCAGCGCGTCTTCAGGTTCAGTGATGTAATATGGCCAAACACAGTTCCTTAACCGGTTCCGTTTGAGCCAACTTCCTCCACCTCTCATGTTTGATGTGTTTTATAACGTTATTAAAAGCATAATTCATATCAATTCCAATTGTTTCTTAACAATTAGACGCTGTTGTAACGTCTAGACGTCTATTGATTTCCCAATGTACTCAAGGGATTCCAGTCATGCACCAAATAACATTATGCAAGAGAGTGTTACTTACATAGCGGGTAATAGAGCGGGTAATTTTCTTTGTTCTCTAGGGACTATAAAACCCGGTCCCAGACGAGTAAATTCAAATTTGACCAGGAATTTGATCCATCTACGTTTTCTTATAGTAACGCAATAACAGAAAGTAAAGACAATCTTAAGAGTGAAAGCAGCTCAACTTTGACCAAATTAATGGTCCAACCTCAGCTTTGGCTTATATTTGTGATTGCCTCATTCAGCAAAAAAACTTGATTTTTTCTTAGACTATTCCTTCTCCTGGCGGGATAGGGGGGGGGGAGGAAATTAGAAATAGAATCATCAGAATTTTCAGACGTTTTAAAACATATTTAGGCTTATGTTTTTCGAAAGTTTTCTAACACACCTTTCCCTACAAGTGGTTTTAGAGGAAAGGGGTTGAGGGGCATTCACCCGGGCGCAGAAATGTTAGGGGAGCAAATTTAAAATAAATAATCCAGCTCTTATAAATCTTTTGTAGTTTTAAAGTTTTATTTTTATTAAAATAGAGGTCGTAGTTGGCAGTAAGTTAGTTACTTACTTTAATACTTCCCCCCTTGGCCCCCCAATAAAAATGTGAAGCTCCGCCTCTGATTGAAGCAGTTCAAGCATTTGCAAAAAGGTAAGGAACTATAGTCAGTCAACTGATCCCCCCCTTTTTTTTATAAAGCCAACTCAATGAGGGGTATGCATTAGCGATTGCAGCACAAATAGTGGTAAACTTCGACACTAAAAAAGAAAGGCAAATAGTTTAAAAAGCACTGAACATGTTGTAAAATCACTATATTATATCTAAAACAGTACGCGCAAGAAAATTCAACGCATGCGATCATTGGAAATACAATATCTTTATCCTTATGTGTCAAAAATCCATTATTTAACTTTTTTTTACAGAAAAATGATTCTAAAATCTATAAACCCATGGAGTAATAAAAAAGTATACACAAAATAGTGCATGGGGGCCAAGATCGTATGCAGGTTTGTTTGTTTTTTTTTGGGGGGGGGCTTACGCATCCAAATTTCGTCTTTATTCATTCTGGGTACTTTTTCACGAGTCAGCAAAACCTGGGGGGTTCAGCCTCCTAGACCCCCTCCCCTAGATTACGGCCTTGATTGGGATTTATATATATATATATATATATATATATATATATATATATATATATATATATATATATATATATATATATATATATAAGTATAGTATAACGCAAGCGTGTTATGCCTATCACACGTAAGACAAAGGCAGCAATAATGTACGTCATTCAAAATTCATGTAAAAAATTATTTATTGGGCTGGGCGATGATCATAAATTTTGAAGATCAAAGGCGGGAAAAAATAACAAAAATGCACGAAATTGCAACATGGTTATGAAAATCTCCAGATTTTTAGGGGCACGGGCAGAACCCCTCCTTCAAATTCGAAGTTGGTATGTGCCCAATTAGATGGGGCTATCTTCAACTTTAAACCTAAATTGATGATTGACTGATCACAGTAAAAATTAGAAGGCTTAACACTCAAAATGCCCAAGACTCAAAATGCCCACGAAAAATGCCAACAACTCAAAATGCCCACGACTTTAAATGCCCACGGCTCAAAATGCGTATAAATGCCCACGACACAAAATGCCCAAGACTCAAAATTGAATTAAACTGGAGAAGTAGTGGGCATCAAGTCATGGCTAATTGTAGAAAAAGCCAAGACAGATAGTCCAATTGAGTGAGAAGAAAATCCTGGCATTAATTTCCCCCCCCCCCCCCCCCCTTGATTGCCGACGTTACCATCTCCCACTCATAATACACCTCTCATGTCACTCTACAATGCTGAACTAGAGTCAATCTGTTGGAGGGTCGCCCCGGCTCGGCACGCTGGGTTCTTCCCTCCCGGCACCTCCTGGCACCAGCACCCGGTGTTCACTCATTCCTGGCAACCTCCCAGCACCCTTCGTCACCCACCCGGCACCTTCCATAATTTAATTACAAATTATAAATTTAATTTTTTTTCTTTATTTTTGAACTGTTTGTAAAGTTAATTTGTATGTTCTGATGAGAAATTTTGTTAATACTAATTAATGTTAATGTAACTTTTTACTGTTAATTAATTAAAATGGGTCCTCATTTCAGCTTAGTTGATTTAATTGTATGTTAGTATAGACAGATTTTCTTTATATTAAAATGAGCTATTGTTTAGGCAGGGGATGGCATTAAAGTATGTTAATAAAAATGGTGAATTGGTATTATCGGGGAAGAAAAAGGTATCTTAATAAAAAATTAGCCCCCGCAATCGGAAACTTCCTGTGGTGAGAGAACTTCCCTCTGCACTATAGCATATTTTTATGGGTGAAATTATTTCACAAAACTCCAATAATACGAAACCACTATTTGGCTGTTATTTAAAAGTGAGAATAAAATATTATACAAAGGATAATGAAATCCTTTTATATCTGTTATATTTGAAGCTAAATTTTATATATTTCTCTGGAAAGCTCTGAAATGTAATGCCACTGAGAGGAGAAGAGGTGGCATAAAAAAAATAAATTAAAACAAATTAAAAAAAAATTATTATGAAAAAAAGTAATATTACATAATATGAATTATTATGAAACTTATTGACTGACTACCCTTCTCGACTACAGAGGTTGTTGTGTTGGCCCAATGACCAATGGGATCGACCCCTGGACCATGTATCATTATTCAAAGATCAGTCCACTGAGCCATAATAGCTCTAAACCATCTATCTAGAGCTATGATGGCTTAGATGGTTCTCAAAACTAAGTTTTTGTCATTTCAATCTCCTGCTTCTGTAGCGTAAGGAAAATGGTAAAATCAAGGAAGAACACGGGTCATTTATACATTTTTCACTATTAATTTGGGGAAATAAAGGAATGTGTTATTTAAAAACGACTACTCACAAGCTCAAATAGCCGAGTGTGTGCTTTGGTCAAATAAATATGAAGGCTAAAATAGCAAGGTTAGTAGCTAAATAAACTATTGTCATGATGAAGCAAAATAACTTAACTACACAAGTTAATAGTGAAAGCACTAAGGGAAATTAAAAGAAAGTACACAAAATAAAAAATAAAGAGGGATAACAGGGTATTTTTCACTTCCTGTTTGTATTTTACCTTCCCACAACGAAGGCATGAAAGATTTTCCATATCTGTCATGGTAGAATCCACAAACAAAAGAACATGACTTTTCTTCGTGCATATCCGGTGATTTTCGGGGGGTCAGGGCATGGGATTATGGGGGGAAAAAAGGAGAAAATCAAGAATTAGAAAGAGCCTTAAAACCTTCTGCACAAAGTATTCCTCCTCCCAGCTGTTTAAACTTTTGCTGCACAGAGTGGTGGGGAGCTTGCCTTAACCGTATATTATTCTTAAGGGTGTTTTTGTATTATCTGTATTTTTTCTGTTTGTGCTTTGGTGAGCGCGTAGTACCAGACTGCGCAAGAATACTTCAAATGAGGGTGACAGGAGGCAAAAAGTGTCAAAAGTGTCATATGATCGCCCTATTTATTGATGAACTTAAATAAAATTAATTTTAATAATAATTTTACTTCAACAGGATAAAATTTAAGATTTAAAATAAAATTTTAGTAATAATTTCTTTGATTTTATCATAAAATAAATTGTTTTATAAACTTTATTAATAATTTTATGATTAAAAACTTTAATAATAAAATAGTTTATGAACAGTTTTAAACATAAGGAGAATAATTAGCACCTTAAACATCAGTACATTTTTTAGTTGAATTTTTTCCAAGGAGGAATTTTTTATCCTTGAATTTCTGTAACCTATCCGGTTCAAAAACCATGTTTCCAAAGGGATACGACCCATGCAGCCCAGTGAGAAAGGGCACACTGAGCTTTTTTACCGTTAACTAAATTACTAAAATTACCGTTACTAAAATTAGACTGAAATTTAGAAGCATAAGGGTATTTTGTACAGGTGGCGATATATGATTATTTTAGAAGCTGTTCAAGCCCCATTTTATATTATTTTAGTTTTTAGCGTCAAAACGCATAACTGACTCATGCATTTACGGTCGCACAATGTTACTACTATTACTACTACTGCCAACACCCTACCACAGCCTCAAGCAGCCTGGGACCAACACAGCTACGCACACTCCTTCTCCATTCCAATATATTCAAAGCTACCTTCTTTACAACCTCCCAGGAAGGATGAAAACGATTATTAATCCCAAATTGAAAACAAAATTGTCATCAAGTAGTGTATGATGTTTTGGAAGCCAATTTGACTATGTCTATTTTTTGATAGACTAAAGAATATTCAGCAATTCAAGTACATAATTCTGGACAATGTGGATATTTTTTCTTAAAACCCTTCTAAAACTGTAACCCCCCCCCCCAAAAAAAAAAACAAAAACACATTAAATAAAAACAAAATGAAAACCACACAGAAATTAACAAGAATAACTGGTTATTACTTGTTATTAAATAAAAAAAAACTAGTTTTTTTAACTGTAAGTAAGGAGCGACATTAAAACTTAAAACGAACAGAAATTACTCCGTATATGAAATGGGTTGTCCCCTCTTCAACGCCCCCTTCTTTACGCTAAAGTTTGACTCTTTGACCCAATTCTGCTTTTTAAAACAATTATAAGCTTTAGCGTAAAGAGCGAGGCGTTGAAGAGGGGACAACCCATTTCATATACGGAGTAATTTCTGTTCGTTTTAAGTTTTAATGTCGCTCCTTACTTACAGTTAAAAAACTAGTTTTTTTATTTAATTTCTGAACGTTTTTGAATTAATGCATGTTTGATTTTGGCTCTCAACCATAGGACTTGTCCAATCTTATTGAATTTTTTGTATTGAATCAGATTAACAGATTATTAAAATCAAATTTGCGTATTAATTCCTTTTTTGGCTAAATGGCTTTCTCTTAGTTTTGATCAGACGATTTTGAGAAATAAGGGGTGGGGAAGGAGGCCTAGTTGCCCTCCAATTTTTCGCTTACATAAAAAGGCAACTATAACTTTTAATTTTTAACTAACGTTTCTATTAGTAAAAAATATACATAACTTAAGAATTAACTTACGTAACAAACTTCTATATTCTTACATTTTTATTATGTATATTAGGAGGTTTATCCCCTCGTTACTGCCTCGCTCTTTACACTAAATCGTAAGTTTTGTCTCAATTCTTTAAGATGACCCCCTGAATCAGAAAGGCCGTAGAGTAAATAGTTGAAATTACTAAAAATACTTTAGCATAAAAAGCGAGGTATTTATCTCCTCCTAAATATCTCGCTATTTATGCTAAAGTATATTTAGAGCCCCTCATATGCATAATAATCTCTGTTCGTTTAAACTTCAATGCTACTCCTTACTTTCTCCTTAATTGAAAAAACTTTTTCATGTTTATTTTTTCAATGTTTTTTTTTTTATAGTAGTTTTAGAAAACCCTGCGCCCTTTTCATTGAATTTCTCTTCCCCCATGACATATTTCTCCAAGGAAAGATCCTTCCACATAGCTCCTCCCAGGAACTGTGGGGGAGTAACTCATTCCCAAAGACATAGTTATTATGGTTTTCGACTATGCGGAACAAAATGGCTATCTCAAAATTTTGATCCGTTGACTTTGGAGAAAAAATGAGCGTGGGAGGGGGCCTAGGTGCCCTCCAAATTTTTTGGTCACTTAAAAAGGGCGCTAGAACTTTTCATTTCCGTTAGAATAAGCCCTCTTGCGACATTCTAGGATCACTTGGTCGATACGATGACCCCTGAAAAAAAAAACAAAAAAAAACAAACAAACAAATAAACGCGCACCCGTGATTTGTCTTCTGGCAAAAAATACGAAATTCCACATTTTTGTAGATAGGAGCTTGAAATTTTTGCTATAGGGTTCTCTGATATGCCAAATGCGATGGTGTGATTTTCGTTAAGATTCTATGACTTTTACGGGGTGTTTCCCCTTTTTTTCCAAAATAAAGCAAATTTTCTCAGGCTCGTAACTTTTGATGACAAAGACTAAAGTTGATGAAACTTATATATTTAAAATCAGCCTGGAAATCCGATTCTTTTGATGTATATTTTAGCATCGAAATTCCGTTTTTTAGAGTTTTGTTTACTATTGAGCCGGGTCGCTCCTTACTACAGTTCGTTACCACGAACTGTTTGATTTATTTTAGTGTAGTTCCTGCTTGTTTGTTAAGAAGTCACAATGTTTTCTTTTCCTCTTTTCACTTTGTTTGTTGTTGTTTTTTTTGGGGGGGAAGAGGGGGCAAACAGACTTTGAACAACGCATAAATATTTATTTATTTGCATTTTCGTTACATTTTTACGAGTCGAACAAAACTTTCGAGAGAGGGGGAGGTTGAAAAAGACAAAAACGCATAGACTGTTCCTTTATATGCGTTTTAGTTACGTTTTTACGAGTCGGACAGAAATTTTTATGAGGAGGAGGATTCAAAAAGACTTTGAAATGCATCAAATTTATTTATATGCATTTTCGTTACGTTTTTACGAGTCGGACAAAAATTATGGGGTGAGTGGAGGGTCCAAAAAGACTTTAAAGCCCCAATAAAAATTTATTTATTTATTTATTTATTTAAAAATAATAAATAAAAATTATTAATAAAATTATTAATTAATAATAAAATATTAATAATTAATAATAATAATTAATAATAATAATTAATAATTAATAATTAATTAATAATAAAAATTAATAATAATTAATTAATAAAATTATTATTAATAAAATTATTAATAAATAAAAATTATAACAATAAAAATTTATTTATTTATTTATTTATTTAAAAATAATAAATAAAAATTATTAATAAAATTATTAATTAATAATAAAATATTAATAATTAATAATAATAATTAATAATAATAATTAATAATTAATAATTAATAATTAATTAATAATAAAAATTAATAATAATTAATTAATAAAATTATTATTAATAAAATTATTAATAAATAAAAATTATAACAATAAAAATTTATTTATTTATTTATTTATTTAAAAATAATAAATAAAAATTATTAATAAAATTATTAATTAATAATAAAATATTAATAATTAATAATAATAATTAATAATAATAATTAATAATTAATAATTAATAATTAATTAATAATAAAAATTAATAATAATTAATTAATAAAATTATTATTAATAAAATTATTAATAAATAAAAATTATAACAATAAAAATTTATTTATTTATTTGCATTTTCGTCACATTTTTACAGTTGGACAAAAATTTCGGGGGGGGGGGGTCAAATGACTTTAAAAACGCATCAAAAATGTGTTTATATGCATTTTAATTATGTTTTCACGAGCCAGCAATAATTTCGGGTGGGGATTGGAGTCTAGTACCCCCACCATCCCTGGATACAGCCTTGGCTTAAGGCAATAATTATATACACAAACAAATAGACTAAGGAAAAAACCGTAAGTCCGAGATACTTGGGTAAGCCAAAGGTAACAAAGTAATATGTTCAATGTTCTTATCTCACCTTTAATTTTGCCATCTTTATTACTTCGATTTCTTCCTTTCTCGCCACATGACAAATATGGACACTTCTCTGGTATAACGAAGCAAATAAAATTACTGCAGCTGTATTCGACTTTTCGGCATGCGCACATATAGGAAGATCTTTTGGCCAATTTTCAAAATGCTACAAATTAAAAAAAATAAGCAAAATAATTAGGGAAAAAAGTAAGAATTAAAAAAGAGCCAATTGCTTAGTGATAAATTCGAGTCTAATACTAAGTCAAATGGAAAATTGAATAAGGAATTGAAATGGAAAACATTAGCAAAAATAATTAGCGAAAAAGCGGTAAAAAATTAAAAGAGACAGCCAATTGCTTAGTGATAAATTCGAGTCTAATACTGAGTCTAATGGAAAATTGAATAAAGAATTTAAATGGAGAACATTAGCAAAATAATTAGCGAAAAAACGGCAAATTGCTTAGTGATAAATTCAAGTCCAATACTAAGTCTAATAGAAAATTGAATAAGGAATTGAAATGGAAAACATCAACAAAAATAATTGGTAAAACGGCAAGAATTGAAAAAGACAGCCAATTCTTAGTTATAAATCCAAGTCTAATACTAATTCTAATGGAAAATTTAATAAGGAGTTAAAAAGGAAAACATCAGCAAACATAATTAGCGAAAAAACGGCAAGAATTAAAAACGACAGCCAATTGCTTAGCGACAAATTCAAGTCTAATACTAAGTCTAATGGAAAATTGAATAAGGAATTTAAACGGAAAACATCAGCAAAAATTATTGGCGAAAAAACGACAAGAATTAAAAAAGACAGCCAATTGCTTAGTGATAAATTCAAGTCTAAAACTAAGTCTAATGGAAAACTGAATAAGGAACTGAAATGAAAACATTAGCAAAAATAACGGTATTAATACCTTACCTTAGCACATACTGCTTTATCCTACAGTCATTGACAATCCCTCATTTAGGGGATGGGGATCTCCTGCGATCATTCCGAAAATTCTATAGGAAGGAATGAAAAGGACTAGCCAAACACATTAATTCAGCCATCCTGTCTGGTAAAGTTAGAACTTCTTGCACCAATAAACTTAACTAGAAGTAACCGTAACTCAGGTATAAGTTAACTATAACTGAAATCAACAAAACCCATCATAGGCTCTACATACTTTATTAATCTGCATTCTATTATTTCTACACTTCTGTCACTCATACCCATTAGCAATTTTAAGACGTGAGGCATTAGTATGTACCAAGGTGTCCAACCCAGTTACACGTATTGTTCGTGCAATCATGTCGTACTGTATAACCCTTTTTGAGCGTTATAAGGGGACAAGGGGCATAATAACCAAACTTCTCCACCCAAGAAAGTATTTTTTATTAATTCAAACATATAAGAAAGAACTTTCGTTAAATCCCTAAATTTCGGTGTGCGTACCTTCATGTAATCATCGCTAAAAGACAATTTTCATAAATGGTAATTAGTGTAATTTGGTATTAATTAGTTTCTAAAACACAACATAACGCGAAGCTTGTTTCTTTGATATTATCATTATTATTTGGATTTTTATGCTGATATGCATTAATTAAAAGCATACTTGCCGTCATTTCAGACAATCAGGTAGCAAAATCAATTGATTATGATATTATATCTCTTTGTTTCAAATAACATAAATGCATTATATCATATAAAGATGCAGTTTTTGTCAAAAAGATGCATTGCATTTAAAAAAATATTTTTGTTAATTACACAAGACACTAGATATTGTAATTTCCTTTGACCGAGTCCTTAAACAACTGTCTATTATGTTCCAGTGCCCCGCTAACAGTAAAAAAAAGGGGGAAAAAGAGGCCGAATCGGTGCTACCAATGCAAAAAAGTGATTTTCCTTGCTGTTCAAGCCAGGGTACTGTAAGTTTCCTATACAAAGTTATCCACCATGAACATTCCAATGGTGTACAATTCCTTTTGATCAGACATTTTTTTGGGGGGTTTTCAGGCTATTTTTAAAATAATATTTTACCTTCTCCGTATATTTTTAATGCTTGTATTGAAGACGTGTTATCAAAAATATCGACTACATGCCTACTAGGACCATCTGATATCTCATATCTGGCTTATGCGGATGACCGTCTTCTGATTAGTCAAACTGAGTCTGGTCTTGCCCGTTCAGTGAAGTCAGTTACTTCTGCTTTCCGCGATATCGGCCTGTACCTAAATATTGACAAGTGCGAGTTTCTTGTTTTCAACGGTAATAATTGTTCAGAATCACTATACTGCGGTGGTTTTAGTATTCATCGTGTTAAATCGTTTCGTTGGTTTGGTATAACAGTTTGCGATTCTATGAATGCTCTCTGGTCTCGTGCTGTCAAAGATATTAGTGATAAGCTGAGGCTCGGTTACTCTAAGGTTGTGGCAAATCGTGGACGCTATAGGAGAAGAGCGCTAACTCGGTTATGTTCAAATTTTTGGGATTATTCTGTACTCTTCTGTAATGGTATTCGGCCACTTCTGTTGACCAGTGATCTAAAACATATCCATATAAATTATTACCGGTACTGCAAATTTCTTTTATATCTGCCTCGTTCTTACCGGAATACAAAACTGGCTAAAAAAGTATTGTGCGACAGATATTACTGGTGTTCGCGAAAAATTATCTGCCAAGCTAGCTATTGAAGCGCTCTATAGGCTAGGATGTTTTCATCGCCTTATCCGTCTTTTTTCTGTATGTGATTAACTTTGTTTCTTGTTTTAATTTTGCTGTTTTTCTTTTGTATTTACTCCACTTAACCTCTGTTTTGTGAAGTGGGTGATAAATAAATAATTATTATTATTATTATTATTATTATTATTATTATTATTATTATAATTAAGACTAATCGGAATAATAGTTACCAAACCTGAATTGGCTACAATTGGCAATTTTTTCCCATTATCCGTTTACTTTAAAGTATTTTTTAATTTTTGGTTATTACGGACCAAAGGTTCTTTATTAGATTGCAGCTAGTGTTGTATTAATATTACTATATATAGATTAAAATATCTTATTATGCATTATATTAATATGAATCTTACTGTTAAGTGCGTTAATATGTTGATTGTATTAACACATTCATGTTTTATGTTATGAAGGAACATGAAATGTTATTCTGTTTTGCTTATCATAAATATATATGATATAGATATTTAATAACAAATAATTAATTACCATTAACGAAATTTGGCTTCCGGAACCCACCCAAATCTAGAGGAATAAAAATTCTTTCCTCTAACCTTTAAGTTATGTTTGAAAAACTATGTAACTTATAATTCCCTGCCTCCTAGGATCTATAACAGTAGGAGAGCTATTGCGCGCTTGCATTTCCCTCCAGTATTTCCGAGACAGTTTCTGGATTGAAAATTTATGTGACAGTACGTTCGTGTTAGTTCTACATTTTATAGCGCTACAAAATTCATGACAATTACTTCATTTTGTCTGATTTTTTTTTTTTTTACTTTGAATAGTTACTCTCCTTCCAAGGTGTTCCAATCAGTCTGTATTAACATATTTTAAATTTTTTATTACAAATTTTGCATTTTTCTGAAAATTTCTTTCCATTCTATTTTACCGAGAACAGTTAAAAGTCATAATTAAATAACACCATTATTCCTTCACTGTTGTCACATCAATTGTACAATCTCTATTTTTTAAGACATTGCTTTAACGTTCCAGTTGCTTTTAGTGAGTGATTCTCAATAGTAAAGGAAGACTTAGCAGGGAGAGTTAAGGCAATCAAGACGAGCCATCGGAAAACGTCCAACAAAATATATGATCTTCATTATTTTCATCATTATATGATATTCTTATCATTTCATCATTATATGATCTTCCTTATTTTTCACAGAAATTATGCGTTTTGAGTCTTCTCCAATTTTTCTTTGCTCCGTAATAATCATAAATTCAACAATGTATTCCTTACAGCTACCACAGTGGATGGGCGAGGGGACTCCTGTAGGTTCGGTAGAGTTCAAGCCATCTAGCGGTGACGAAAAGATCAAAAAATCATTAATAATTTTTTTTTGGAATGGCAGCACCGCTTTCTTAGGCTAAACATTACTCAATACAAAATTATTGTGGCAATCAATTATATTATTCATTTTAAAATGCACTTATTTTCGTTACAATTTCATTTCTTTGACATGGAATTTTCCACCGAACAGATAAAACTTTCAACGTGAGTAATCTTAATTCTCAGGCAAAGCTTAAATATTATTTTAATAAATATATACACTTGTCAGCAGTAGCGATACTGGCCTCTCTTGCGCCCAGCGCAAAATCTTGTTTAAGGCCCCCTTCCGTCACCCACAGAATTTTCAGGAAAAATTTTAACAAAATCATTTTGAATTTATTAATTAATTAATATTTTTCAATTAGTTTTTAATTTGTTATTTAAATGATTTAATTGCTGTTAATTATTTTAATTACTTTTTAATTCTCAATTTACTTTTATTTTATTAATCTAAAGCCATGAAACTATGACACGTATGAGAACGATGCACATACTCTTAATTTTGACGACTAAGTTGATACTTATGAGAATCCCTTCGGGCGAAGAGCCCTTATGCTTCTCTATTCCCCCAAGGATCAACCATAGCATAGTGAAAGTTCTTTGTTTATTTTCTTTTTGATAATTAAAGGAAAATCAAGAAGAAAAACATTGAATGAACTTCCAATGATGGGTAATATGATTTTTATTTGAGTAGATACATCTTGATATTTGACGAGGAGCCACCCTCTCTCTACCATCTGGTGGACGTCTTGCAACGTCACTTGTTCTCCTACCATTTGGTAGACTCTGTACTACCCGTAAGCATACTTCTTTCAAGACACGCCTCCTTGCACGATTCAAGGCACACTTCATCTACGCGTGGTACGCGACATATTGTGTATGTGATCTTTGAAACTAAACTTTCCAAACCTTTAAGCGACATACGAGAGATCTACATGCAGTCTTAGCACGAAACGGAAGAAATATTTTATGAATTTATTATAGATATTATATGTTAGTGTATATATATATTCTTAAATATTAAACACTTTATTAGAATGAATCCATAACATAGGACAAAAGTTAAGCATCCATGTAAAACTTAACACAATTTACCATTGGGTGGTACCACCCAAATGGTAGAACATACCCGTATATTGTATTGTATGTTTATATTTTAGTGTTTTGTTGTTTATTTTTATGTTGGTTTCGGTAAATCGTCTCATGCTCCATACTCTTTTTATTTTTTATTTTAGCACATCCTCGCAAGCTCCGCTTTTGTTGTACTATTATATAAAAATGATTATTTTCAATAAAATTGTTCTACTACTACTACTACTATTACCTGGAGGTTCCAATTTCCTACCCTTAGCCGTTACTGAGACCCTGCATGTACTCTATGTCTATTTTAATTTAGTTTATATTCCTCTCAACTTCCCCTAAGAGTTTCAACTTAATACCCTTAGCCCTTCGTGAGATATTGCAGATACCCCTTTTTGACAGCCTGGACGCACAAAGCGTCTTCTAATACAGCCGAACATTCCCTGAAAGTTTCAACTCAGTCGTTCCTAATATATTGCTGATATATCTGTTTGACAACACGGATGCACCTAGTGTCTTTTAACTTACTTCTAATCTATTTCGTAACAAGAGATTTTTGTAATCATTTTTTTTAACGAATTTCAGCACTTTTGTGCCAAAGAACTACAATTATGGTTCCAATCTGGTCAATCTACATATATATACTGGCTGTTGGGGTGGCGCTTCGCGCCACCCCAACACCTAGTTAGTGGGGCGCTTCGCAAACCCCCAAGCCCCCCCGCGCGCGTAAGTCGTTACGCGCCATATTAGTTACGCGCCATTGTAGCTGTGTCCCTGTGTCCCACCTGTGAATAGAGATAGATATAAATATATGTTTTTAACTAAGTAAAACATGCGAATATACAACATTCTTCGCTGTCCCATTGTCTGTGCATATAAATAAATTGTCAGGTTTACTGACTCTTGAACATGCAACATATAATTGTCCATGGGAAAAACAATCCGTATTCAGATCTATACCTCATTAATCTAATGATGTGTCCCTGTGTCCCGGTCGTCATTTATATTCCCTGTGTCCCGGTCGTCATTTGTGTCCCGGTGTCCCAGTTTGTAATTTCTCTTTGAGTGTCCCGGTCGTCATTTATATTCCCTGTGTCCCGGTGTCCCGGTCGTCATTTGTGTCCCGGTGTCCCGGTCTGTAATTTCTATTCGAACAATCCCTGTGTCCCGGTCGTCATTTATATATCCCGCCTGTGCCCCCGGCGTCCCCGTTGTAGTTTTGTCCCTGTGTCCCGGTCGTCATTTATATTCCCTGTGTCCCGGTCGTGATTTGTGTCCGGGTGTCCCAGTCTGTAATTTCTCATTGAGGTTCCCGGTCGTCACTTATATTCCCTCTGTCTCGGTCGTCATTTGTGTCCCGGTCTGTAATTTCTCTTTGAGTGTTTTTTCTTTTTAGTTTTTTTTTAGTTTTTTACCTTTTTTCTTTTTTCAGTTTTCTTTATCTTCTTTATTTTTCAGCGTCACTATGAAGTACATATCGACAAACCTTTGTTTTTTTAACTTAAATCTGGTAGGCATTGATGACCTTATCCAAGTCAAAATCCCAAACCCGATCATCATCGCTATCATTTTCAGTTTTGATATGTTTGTGTCCCGGTGTCCCGGTCTGTAATTTCTATTCGAACAATCCCTGTGTCCCGGTCGTCATTTATGTGTCCCGTCTGTGCCCCCGGCGTCCCCATTGTAGTTGTGTCCCTGTGTCCCGGTCGTCATTTATATTCCCCGTGTTCCGGTCGTGATTTGTGTCCGGGTGTCCCGGTCTGTAATTTCTCTTTGAGTGTTTTTTCTTTTTAGTTTTTTTTTAGTTTTTTACCTTTTTTCAGTTTTCTTTTTCTTCTTTATTTTTCAGCGTCACTATGAAGTACATATCGACGAACCTTTGTTTTTTTAACTTAAATCTGGTAGGCATTGATGACCTTATCCAAGTCAAAATCCCAAACCCAATCATCATCGCTATCATTTTCAGTTTTTATATGTTTTGACTCTCGCTGTCCAGGTGGATTTTCATCTAACTGCGCGGTTTTGCGTTCTTTAGCCGCAAGCCTGTTTTCTTGCTGTTCTTGTGATTCCCCGGCACGCTTTCTTTTCTTACTTTCTCTATCAGCTGCAAGCCTGTTTTCTTGCTGTTCTTGTGATTCCTCGGAACGCTTTCTTTTCTTACTTTCTCTATCAGCAGCAAGTTTTTTGGCATAAACTCTTTGAGCAGCTTCCTCGGCTGTTGCCATTGTAGGTTCTTCAGTCATTTTACAATTAAACATTTTTCCGTGAACAAATGTCTTAAATACCGTTAATGACGTCACCGTCATAGCAAAAATGACGACAACTAACTTCATGACGTCAGTCGACACAGAAACATGACGTCACCTGACAGACAGACACACAGACAGACAACTTATTTTTATATATATACTAGCTGTTGGGGTGGCGCTTCGCGCCACCCCAACACCTAGTTGGTGGGGCGCTTCGCGCCCCCCCAAGCCCCCCCGCGCGCGTAAGTCGTTACGCGCCATATTAGTTACGTACCATTGTAGTTGTGTCCCTGTGTCCCACCTGTGAATAGAGATAGATATAAATATATGTTTTTAACTACGTAAAACATGCGAATATATAACATTCTTCGCTGTCCCATTGTCTGTGAATATAAATAGATTGTCAGGTTTACTGACTCTTGAACATGCAACATATAATTGTCCATGGGAAAAACAATCCGTATTCAGATCTATACCTCATTATTCTAATGATGTGTCCCTGTGTCCCGGTCGTCATTTATATTCCCTGTGTCCCGGTCGTCATTTGTGTCCCGGTGTCCCAGTTTGTAATTTCTCTTTGAGTGTCCCGGTCGTCATTTATATTCCCTGTGTCCCGGTCGTCATTTGTGTCCCGGTGTCCCGGTCTGTAATTTCTATTCGAACAATCCCTGTGTCCCGGTCGTCATTTATATATCCCGCCTGTGCCCCCGGCGTCCCCGTTGTAGTTGTGTCCCTGTGTCCCGGTCGTCATTTATATTCTCTGTGTCCCGGTCGTGATTTGTGTCCGGGTGTCCCAGTCTGTAATTTCTCTTTGAGGTTCCCGGTCGTCACTTATATTCCCTCTGTCTCAGTCGTCATTTGTGTCGTGAACAAATGTCTTAAATACCGTTAATGACGTCACCGTCAAAGCAAAAATGACGACAACTAATTTCATGACGTCAGTCAACACAGAAACATGACGTCACCTGACAGACAGACAGACAGACAACTTATTTTTATATATATAGATATATATTTCATAAAGTTTCAAAAGTTTGAGAAATTGTTTGTTTTAACCCATGGAATGACCCTTGAAAAGTATGATTTGATAAGGGATACTCCCAGAGGGTGGTGAATGTCATTCTAAAACAAGTAATTGTGATATTTCATATTTATTAACAGTCTTTCAAAA
Source organism: Artemia franciscana (assembly GCF_032884065.1). Taxonomy (NCBI): domain Eukaryota; kingdom Metazoa; phylum Arthropoda; class Branchiopoda; order Anostraca; family Artemiidae; genus Artemia; species Artemia franciscana. The sequence continues at coordinate 27,437,786 of NC_088874.1, forward strand.
AACTTGTCTCTATTTTGAAGATATGAATCCAAGCAATCTAGTGATAACGAACAGATCTCTGACACCACTATTTTGTGGAAAGCATTTCTCAGCACAAAAATATTGTTACGGTCAATTTAATTTAATACGTTTTGTAAATAAGATTTTAAATTTTATTTTCGTTTTAATTTCTTCTTTGAAATTACCCTTTCAACAGAAAAGACAAAGCTTTCGATTTGAGGAATCTTTTTAGTTTTCAGAAAAATTTCTAACTAAATGTAATCACAGTTGCAGCAATAGAAAGTGAATAAAAAGCGAATCTTAACCCATAAACGCAAATAAAAACGTATTTTGAAGAAAAAAACTGTCAAGTAATGAAGTCTATTCAGGAATTGTAAATTTGGTTTCTGCCAATCTAAATAGTAAATAGCCTGAAATTTCCTAAAAATGGCGTCAGATGGAAACACAAAATATACCAGTATAATTGCCTTTGCTGAACCCATACAGGAAACTTACATTTCTTAGCCTTGAACAATAAGGAAAATTGATTGGCTTGAAAAACAAGGAAGGTTGCTGCAACCTAGTAAATTCTGCATGGGTGGCATCTTTTTACCGTTTTTTTTCCATCTCCGCAGCTAGCTTGACACTAAAACATCATAGAGAGCTGTTCTTGTGCTCATTTTAAAGGAAATTGCTACATATAGTCGTTTTTGTGACAAAAAAAAATATTAAAAATAAATACAATATTTCACAAAAAACTCATTTTCTTATACTAGATGATACTATATTGTAAGGAGTGGGTGGGGTAACACTGATGATTACATAGTTCATTCTTTGCTAAATCGTGCAAAGGAAAAGGTGAAGGTTTTTCCCTGTGTTTAATCTTTGGCCTTAAATCCACACATAATCATGTTTCGTACTCATAAATTAAAGTTAAGGTCAACAATATTTTCACAAGGTTTTCAGAACAAGAGCTAAGAGCTCATATGGCACTTGTGACGAGGTCGGAATAGCCAAGAGCCAAGAACTCATATGGCATGAGCTCTAGCAAAATTCTAAGTATCCATAGATTGATTTAAAAGGAAAATCAGAGGCTTAATGCAGGTCGGGAATTAAAATAAGAGCTCTGAGATACAAGGTTCTTCTAAATATCAAAATTCATTTAAGATCCGATAACCCACTCGTATGTTAAAAATACCTATTTTTTCTTATTTTTCCTCTACTTTCAACCCCCCCCCCCCCCAGATGGTCGAATCGGGGAAAATAACTTTATCAAGTCAATTTGTGCAGGTCCCTGACATGCCTACCAATTTTCATCGTCCTAGCACATCCAGAAGCACCAAACTCGCCAAAGCACTGGACCTCCCCTAACTCCCCCAAAGAGAGAGGATCCAGTCCAGTTACGTCAATCATGTATTTACGACATTTGCTTACTACCCACTAAGTGTCATCCCACTCTCTCCACACAAAGCGTTCTCCAAAATTTTCGGTTTCCCCCCTCCAACTTCACCAGGTCTGGTCGGGATTTGAAATCAGAGCTCTGAGACATGAATTCCTTCTAAATATCAAATTTCATTAAGATCTGGTCACCCGTTCTTAAGTTAAAATACCTCAATTTTTCTAATTTTTCCGAATTGACACCCCCCCCAACTCCTCCAAAGAGAGCAGATCCTTTCCAATTATGTCAATCACGTATCTAGACCTTGTGCTTATTCTTCCCATCAAGTTTCATCCCGATATCTCCACTCTAAGTGTTTTCCAAGATTTCCGGTTTCCAAGATTTCTGTTTCCCCCCTACAATCCCCCTGTCCCCGGACCCGATTCGAAATGAAAAGAGAGCACCTGAGACATAAGATCTTTCTATATATCAAGTTTCATTAAGATCCGATAATCCGTTCGTATTTTACAAATGCCTCATATTTTCCAATTTTTCTCAATTACCCCCCCCCCACCAAATCCTCAAAGGAGAATGGATCTGGTCTGTTCGGTCACATATCTTGGACTTGTGCTTATTCCTCCCACCAAGTTTTATCCTGATATCTCCACTCTAAGCGTTTTCCAAGATTTCCGGTCTCCCCCAACTCCCCCCAATGACACTGGATCCGCTCTAGAATTAAAATAAGAGATCTGAGTTACGCAGTCCTTATAAACATGAAACTTCATTAAGATCCGATCACTCCTTCATAACTTGAAAATACCTCATTTTTTCTAATTTTTCACAATTAACACTCCCCCCAACTCCCTCTATGAGAGCGAATCCTTTCTGGTTATGTCAATAAAGTATTCAGGATTTGTGCTTATTTTTCCCACCAAGTTTAATCCTGACCCCTCCACTCTAAGCCTTTTCCAAGACCTCCCCCCCCCCCAACTCCCCCCATCGACAATGGATCAAGTCGGGATTTCAAATAAGAGATCTGACTTACGAGTTTCTTCTAAATATGAAATTTCATTAACATCCCATCACTCCTTCGTAAGTTAAAAATACCTCATTTTTTCTAATTTTTCAGAATTAACCCCCCCACCAACTCCCCCAAATAGAACAGATCCATTTTGGTTATGTCAATAACGTATCTAGGACTTGTGCTTAGTTTTTCCACCAAGTTTCATTCCGATCCCTCCACTCTAAGCGTTCTCCAAGATTTTAGGTTTCCCCCTCCTACTTCCCCAATGTTACCAGATACGGTCGGGATTTAAATTAAGAGCTCTGTGACACAATATCCTTCTAAATATCAAATTTCATTAAGATCCGATCACCCGTTCGTAAGTTAAAAATACCTCATTGTTTATAATTTTTCCGAATTAACCGTCCCACCACTCCCCCTAGATGGTCGAATCGGGGAACGGCTATTTATAATTTAATCTGGTCTGGTCTCTGATCCGGCTGCCAAATTTCAAAGTCCTAGCTTATCTGGAAGTGCCTAAACTAGCAAAACCAGGACAGACAGACCAACAGACAGACCGACAGAATTTGCGATCGCTATATGTCACTTGGTTAATACCAAGTGCCATAAATCATCTTTAAAGTAACGAACGAGTTAAATACTGCTCTTTTCTGATGTGTGTTTCCGTATGTGTGTTGTTTTTGTAAACTTTATTCTTAAAAATAAAAAAGGAGACAAAAAACTAAATTGCTCCACAACTGTGTGGGATATTTTTTTACACATCATTAGACACCACTAACTGAATAGTATATTAATGCTATCAGTTGCCACGGTACAGTGGAGAAAGGACTCCCCTTCGGCCTAGAAGGGTTCGAGTTCAAAGCTCTACGTGGTAACAATTATTGGCAATATACTTCGTTTCTTCATGCTTGAAGCATAATTAGCCCCTTATCTGCATGCTCATTTTCGAAAATATGTGAGTGTCCAGGTACACATGTTTTTTAGCTATTTTGAGGCTCCCCTAGCTGTGTTTCGAAATCGGGCTACCAGTCTTTCGTAGGAAATCAATTCCAGATTCAGCCGAGAAAATTAGGTCAAATAACTGCATAGTTTTGAGATTGCCGGTAAAGCCATATAAAGCCAAAATTAGCTCGAAGGACCTTAACAGTCCGTCAATTCAGACTGTTCATTACTTTCATTTTCAGTTCTCATACTTATGGACTCATATAAGGTTGCGGAAAATCTGTATTGATTATAGTTGGTTCTCTGGGGTATGATATCATATTTGGGTGACTCCGTTACCTCATTACCTGAAATGTCGTCAATTTCCCCGAAAGTTCGTCAATTGCACACATATACATGCATGTCTATATGTATAAAAATAAGTTGTATGTATGTTTGAGGACTGACGTCATTATAAGTTGACGTCATTATAAGTATATAAGGCTTTGTATATGACGTCATTATAAGTATATAAGGGTTGCGACAAAAGGCTTGCGGCTAAAAGAGAAAGTAACAAAAGAAAGTGTGCCGAGAAATCACAAGAATAACATGAAAACCAGCTTGCGTCTCAAAGAGAAATTACCAAAAAAAATCGTGCCGAGGAATCACAAGAACAACGTGGAAACAGGCTCGCGGCTCAAAGAGATAATGCCAAAAGAAAGTGTGCCGAGGAATCACAAGAACAACGTTAAAATAGACTTGAGGCTCAAAGAGATAATGCCAAAAGAAACCGTGCCGAGGAATCACAAGAGCAACTTTAAAATTATCGCCTGGCATTCAGGTACAGCCCAGTCGATGACTATAGCTTGAGTAGATGTGTTCAAATCGGGACTATTGCATTTTGTCCCTATTGCAAGGCTTTGAAATTTAATGGTAAAACAATGGGAATGTGTTGCGCCCCAGGAAAAGTTAAACCTCCTCAACTGGCTGCACCACCAGAGCCATTGAAGACTTTGCTTACTGGAACTACGTCAGAATCTAAGCGTTTTTTGTCAAGCATCACAGAATATAACTCATGTTTCCGAATGACGTCATTTAGTGCCTAAATCGAAAACCAAGATCAATTTATGCCTACTTTCAAAGTAAAAGGGCAAATTTATCATAGAACAGGGTCCCTCCTACCATTCTCAGGTAAGAATCATAAATTTTTACAACTGTACTTCATCAGTGATAGCAATTCTGAATTGAATGCACGTTGCGAAATTTCTCCCGACGTTGAATGACTACCGTTTCCCAATTGCAACATCTTTTCCACGAAAATAATGATTTAGAGGGCCTGTTCAAAACAGCAATCGATTTAATGCCTACTGATGCGCATAAAATTATTATTTTCGCTGACAAAATGCCTATTGGCGAACATGTGCGTAGATACAATGCTCCAACTATCGACGAATTGGCAATCGTTGTGATTGGTGATCAGTTTTTACCTCGAGATATTATTCTTCATAAGCGAAACGCTCAGTTGGTAAGAATTGCTGAAACTCATCGATGCTACGATGCCCTACGATATCCTATCATTTTTTGGGATGGAGTCGACGGCTATCACTTTAATAATAAATTGATAGATCCATCCACTAACAAACAAACGGATAAGAAATGCAGTGCAATGAATTATTATTCCTATAGACTAATGATTCGTCACAATGAAGAAAATTATATTTTAAAATGCCGTCAATTGTTTCACCAATACATCGTTGATATTTATGCAAAGATTGAATCAGAACGTTTGCTATTTATCCGTCTGAATCAGACCAAGCTCCGCTCTGAACAATACATTCATTTCCGAGATGCAGTTGTAAATGACGGTAATACCACTAACGTTAGAAGATTAACGATTTACCTTCGTCATATGCTGGCAGTCCCCGTCATATGCATGAATATGCTCAAGATGCTATTGCGTATGTTCGTCTCTATGATCGTCCAGATTTATTTATTACATTTACATGTAATCAATCTTGGAACGAGATACAGCAGCTTTTACTTCAAGGACAATCGGCGGTTCATAGACATGACATTACGGCCCAAGTCTTCCGGCAAAAGTTGAAATCACTGATAAACTACATAGTAAAACTTAAAGTGTTTGGGTCAGTGCGATGCTGGATGTACTGAGTGGAATGGCAAAAACGAGGATTGCCACACGCAAATATTTTAATCTGGCTACATGATAAAATTACTTCTAATGACATTGACAATGTGATTTCGGCTGAAATACCTGATGAAAATGTCGATAATGGCTTATATGATATTGTGGTAAAAAAAAATGATACATGGACCCTGCGGTGCACTGAATGAAAAATCACCATGCATGGCCAAAGGAAGGTGCACAAAGCAATATCCTCGACTTTTAGTATCCATCACAATTACCGGCAATGATGGTTACCCACTATATAGAAGAAGATTTACTGAAGATGGCGGTAAAACAGCAATAATAAAGAAGCATGACGGTACCACCATCGAAGTAGATAACCAGTGGGTTGTTCCATATTCACCTTTATTATCAAAAACATTTAATGCTCATATAAACGTTGAATACTGTAACTCCGTAAAGGCAATCAAATACATATGTAAATACGTCAACAAAGGTAGCGACATGGCAGCTTTTGGCTTGCAGTCCAAAATCAGTGATATCGATGAAATCGTACAATATCAGGCTGGAAGATACATAAGCAGTAATGAAGCTGTTTGGCAAATTCTTTCATTTCCGATACATGAACGAAGTCCAGCTGTTGTTCACTTAGCGGTACATTTACAGAATGGACAAAGTGTTTATTTTTTGGAATCCAACGTGCAACAAAGAGCCCTGAATCCACCGGATACAACGTTAACTGCTTTCTTTTCGTTATTTTAAAATGATTCTTTTGCAAAAAAACTGCTGTATACTGAAGTACCTTCGTATTACACGTGGAATGCTAAAAAGAAATCATTTGAACGTCGAAAATAGGGTAAGTCAGTCGACGGCCAACCAACCATCTTCAAAGATACCGCGATAGGAAGACTCTACACCATTCACCCCAATGAACATGAATGCTTCTTTCTCCGCCTGCTTTTGGTGAATGTACCCGGTCCGAGTTCTTTGAGTACCTGAGAACTGTAAACGGTACTATACATGACACTTAGCGTAGTGCATGCCAAGCTCTGAATTTTTTGGAGAATGACCAACACTGGGATAACTGCATCAATGACGCGTGTGAAACGTCAACTCTAAGTCAAATTCGTGCATTGTTTGGAATCATACTAACATCGTGCTCTCCTTCAGCTCCTACAGAGTTATGGGAGAAACATAAATCGAAAATGGCCGAGGATATACTCCATCGAAAACGGTTAGAGACGTCAGATATGACCATTGATTGTACATCAGAAATTTATAACTACACTTTAGTTATTGTTGAAGATTTGTGCGTATGTATGACAAACAAACCTCTTCAGGATTTGGGAATGCCTTCACCTAATCGTAACGCTGCTGTTTCGACATTTGTAGAATTGGATCGTGAACAAAGTTACAACACGAGTGATCTATTGTCGTATGTACAAAATAATATTTCTAAGTTAATGTCTCAGCAAAAAGACATTTATGATAAGATAATGCATTGTGTAGATAACAACGTTGGAGAAATCTTCTTTTTGGATGCGCCAGGAGGTACTAGTAAAACGTTTGTGATAAAATTGATTCTGGCATCAATTCGATCAAAAAACGACATAGCGTTGGCAATTGCGTCGTCCGGAATAGCCGCAACGTTGCTGCCTGGTGGTAGAACTGCTCATTCCGCTTTGAAATTGCCTCTGAATTTGCATTCTACAGAAACTACCACGTGCAATATTTCCAAATCATCTGGGATGGGTAAAGTATTGCAGCAATGCAAACTTATTATTTGGGACGAGTGCACAATGGCACACAAAAAATCGTTCAAGGCTCTGGAGCAATCATTACGAGATTTGCGAGGAAATTCGAAACCCTTTGGCAGCACATTAATATTGCCTGCGGAAGATTCCAGGCAAACATTACCTATAATACCTAGATCTACCCCTGCGGACGAAATGAATGCTTGCCTGAAAAATTCTAATCTATGGGCACACGCAAAGACATTAAAATTAACTATAAATATGCTTGTCCGATTGCAAAACGATGACTCTGGTGAAATATTTTCAAATCAATTGCTGGCAATTGGAAACGGAAAGCTCCCAGTAGACTCAATTTCAGGACGTATAGAACTGCCTGCTGAATTCTGTTTATTTTAGTGACGTCCAAAAATGAATTGGCTGAAAAGGTATTTCCGAATATTTTAACCAATTATAAAAATCATAAATGGCTCAGTGAACGAACGATATTGGCAGCCAAGAATAAAGACGTCCACAAAATCAACAATATTATTTTGACCAAAATTCGAGACCAGGAAGTAATTTACAAGTCAGTCGACACAGTTCTGGAACCAAATGAAGCGGTTAATTATCCATCTGAATTTTTAAATTCCCTGGATCTCCCAGGGTTTCCACCACACGCGCTACAACTAAAAATAGGCGTACCAATTATACTGTTACGAAATATTAACCCACCAAAGCTTTGCAATGGCACGCGATTTGCCGTAAAAAAAAACAACCTAAAACGTAATAGAGGCAACAATCTTGACAGGACCTTTTGAGGGTGAGGCTGTTCTTATTCCTCGCATTCCCGTGATTCCAACGGATCTGCCTTTTCAATTTAAAAGATTACAATTCTCAATTCGATTAGCATTTGCAATCACCGTCAACAAAGCTCAACGGCAATCATTAGAAAAATGCGGTATAGATCTTAATACAGATTGTTTTCCCATGGACAATTGTATGTTGCATGTTCGAGGGTCGGTAAACCTGACAATCTATTTATATGCACAGACAATGGGACAGCGAAGAATGTTGTATATTCGCAAGTTTTACGTAGTTAATTTATAGTGTATATCTATCTATCTATCTATCTATATAAAAATAAGTTGTATGTATGCATGTTTGTCTGTTTGTAAAAAGAGGGTTTGCATATGACGTCATTATAAGTATATAAGGCTTTGTATATGCACAGACAATGGGACAACGAAGAATGTTGTATATTCGCAGGTTTTACGTAGTTAAAAACATATATATGTCTATCTATATTCACAGGGTGGACACAGGGACACACACAAGTCCCTGTGTCCACACCTGTGCACCACACCTACAACTAGAGTATTATAATCCAAATTATGCCATAAGCAGACATATTTTACCAGAGAGGACATAGGGGACCCAGTGAGGAAATAATCCCCCTCCTAGCGGGGAAACAATCTATAGTCCAAATAGTGCCATCAGCAGAGATATCTTACAGAAACTAGAGGGATTATTTTCCTGCTGGTCCCAGTGGGAAAACAATCCCCCTGCCAAGCGGGGAAACAATCTCCCTAGCTTCTGTAAGATATGTCCACTTAGGGTACATCTAAGAGAGCTTCAAGAAAGGTGGTACTTCAATTGAACACTTATTTAAAGAGAGAGAAAAAAAAAATACTTCGACTTTTCTAGGCTGGAACCTAGTAAAGAGCGGGCCATATTATCACTCCTTACTAAGCAGGACCTCATGTGTTCTACAATACAACAAGGTAGACTATAGAAACCAGTGGACGAGCTTTCAGGGAATGTGACGACATTTCAGGAAATGAGTCACTCAAATACGATTTCATAACCCAGAGGAGCAACTACAAGTAATACAGTTTTTATGTCACTTGGTATTAACCAAGTGACATATAGCAATCGCAAATTCTGTCGGTCTATCTGTCGGTCTGACTGTCTGTCGGTCCTGGTTTTGCTACTTTAGGCACTTCCAAGCACGCTAGGACGATGAAATTTGGCAGGCGTATCAGGGACCGGGCAAGATTAAATTAAAAATAGTCGTTTTCTCGATTTGACAATCTGGGGAGAAGTGGGGGCCAGTTAATTCGAAAAAATAGAAAAAATTAAGTATTTGTAACTTACGAACGGTGATCAGATCTTAATGAAATTTGATGTTTGGAAGGTTATTGTGTCTCAGAGCTATCATTTTAAATCCCGACCGGATCTGGTGATATTGGGGGGGGGGGTTGGGAGGGGGAAACCAAAAACCTTGGAAAACACTTAGAGTGAAGGGATCGGGATGAAACTTGGTGGGGAAAATAAGCACAAGTCCTAGATACATGATTGACCTAACCAGAACGGATCCGCTCTCTTTGGGGTAGTTGGGGGGGGGAGGTATTCTGAAAAATTAGAAAAATGAAATATTTTTAACTTACGAACGGGTGATCGGATCTCAATGAAATTTGATATTTAGAAGGATCTTGTGTCTCAAAGCTCTTATTTTAAATCCTGACCGGATCTGGTGACATTGGGGGGAGTTTTGGGGGGAACCTAAAATCATGGAAAACGCTTAGATTGGAGGGATCGGGATGAAACTTGGTGGGAAAAATAAGCAGAAGTCTTAGATACGTGACTGACATAATTTGAACGGATTCGCTCTATTGGGGGGGGGGGGGAGGGTTAATTCTGAAAAATTAGAAAAATGACGTATTTTTAAATAGCGAAGGAGTGATCGGATCTTCATGAAACTTCATATTTAGAAGGACCTCGTAACTCAGATCTCTTATTTTAAATCTCAACTGGATCTAGCGTCACTGGGGGTGGCAGTTGGGGGGAGGGAAATCTTAGAAAATACTTAGAGGAGATATCAAGATGAAACTGGATGGGAAGAATAAAAACCTGTCTAAGATACGTGACTGACATAACCGGACCGTATCTGCTCTCTTTGGTGGAGTTGGAGGGGGTGAGGTAATTCGAAAAATGAGGTATTTGTAACTTACGAACGGGTCACCAGATCTTAATGAAATTTGATATTTAGAAGGATCTTGTGCTTTAAAGTTCTAACTTTAAAAAAGCGGTGAGATCAGGATGAAACTGGATGGGAAGAATAGAAACCTGTCTAAGATACGTGACTGACATAACTGGACCGGATCTGCTCTCTTTGGTGGAATTGGGGGGGGGGGTAATTTTGAAAATTGAGGTATTTGTAACTTACGAAAGGGTGACCAGTTCTTAATGAAATTTGATATTTAGAAGGATCTTGTGCTTTAAAGCTCTAATTTTAAATTCTGACTAGATCCTGTGACATTGGGGGGAGTTGGAGGGGGGAACCGGAATTCTTGGAAAACGTGAAAATTGGGGTACTTTTATCTTACGAATAGGTGATCAGATCTTAATGAAACTTAATATATATATAGAAGGATCTTATGTCTCAGATGCTCCATTTTCGACTCGAATGGGATCCGGGGACATAGGGGGTTGGAGGAGGGAAACAGAAATCATGGAAAACGCTTAGAGTGGAGAGATCGGGATGAAACTTGATGGGAAGAGTAAGCACAGGTTCTAGATACGTGATTGACATAATTGGAACGGATCCGTTCTCTTTGAAGGAGCTGGGGGGTGTTAATTTGGAAAAATTAGAAAAATTGAGGTATTTTTAACTTAAGAACAGGTGACTGGATCTTAATGAAATTTTATATTTAGAAGGAGTTCATGTCTCAGAGCTTTTATTTCAAATCACGACCAGATCTGTTGACATTGGGGGGAGATGGAGGGGGAAATCTTGGAAAACGCTTGGAGTGGAGGAATCGGGATGAAGCTTGGTGGATAGAATAAGCAAATGTCCTTGATACATGATTGACGTAACCGTACTGGATTCGCTCTCTTTGGGGGAGTTGGGGGGAGGGGTTCAGTGATTTGGCGAGTTTGGTGCTTCTGGACGTGCAAGGAGGATGAGAATTGGTAGGCGTGTCAGGGAGCTACACAAATTGACTTGATTAAGTCGTTTTCCCAAATTCAACCATCTAGGGGGCTAAAGGGGGAGGAAAAATTAGAAAAAATGCGGTATTTATAACTTACGAGTGGGTGATCGGATCTTAATGAATTTTGATACTTAGAAGGACATCGTGACTCAGTGCTCTTATTTTAAATCCCGACCGGCACTAAGCTTCTGATCTTCCTTTTAAATCAATCTATTGATTCATAGAATTTTGTTAGATCTTATACCATATGAGCTCTTGTCTCTTGTTCTAAAACTTAGTAAGAGACGATATATATGAGAACTGAAAATGAAAGTAATCAACAGTCTGAATTAGAAGGACTGTTAAGGTCTTTGGAGCTAATTTTGGTTTTATATGGCTTAGTCGGCAATTTCAAGACTCGGCAGTTATTTGAACTAATTCTCTGGGCTGAATCTAGAATTGATTTCCTGAGAAAGACTGGCAGCCTAATTTCAAGACACAGCTAGGAGAGCGTCAAGACATCTATAAAACGTCAAGACATCTGTAACTGGACACTCACATATTTTCAAAAATGAGCAGGCAGATAAGGGGGCTAATTATGCTTCAAGGATGGAGAAACGAAGTATATTGCCAATAATTGTTACTACAGAAAGCTTTAAACTCGAACCCTTCAGAGCCGAAGGGGAGTGCTTTCTTCACTATACCGTGGCAACTTTTAATAAATATACTATTCAGTTAGTGGTATCTAACTATGTGTGAAAAAATATCCCACACAATTGTAGAGCAATTAAGTTTTTCGTCTCCTCTATTATTCTAAAGAATATTCATGGTTGCACCTCTTTGTGCTATGCTCCCTTCTTTTTCAAGAATGGTCACAAAACACAACGCTCTACACTGTCAAACGGTAGAGCACGAGCTACTACCACCCACTGCTTTCCATGCCGAAAGAAACTGAACTTCTATCCATTTAATCAATTGTGCCACAGAGGGCATTGAACTCGAATCCTTCAGTTTCAAAGGGGAGTCCTTACTCTACAATACTTACCTAATAGAGGCAACTTCTAGTTTATATATACCAGTTTGTGGTGTCTGAGACGTGATAATGATGTGTAGAAAAATGTCCCACACAATTGTGGAGCAATTAAGTTTTTTGTCTCCTCTATTATTCTTAAGATATAGTTTATATATATAAATATAAAAAAATATATATATAATATAATATATATAATAATATATATTAATATTTATATTAATATAAATATTATTATTATATTATTAATTAATTATTATTATTATTATTAAATATTATTATTATATTATTAATTAATTAATATTATTATCATTATTAAATATTATTAATATAAATATTATATAATATATATTAATATTTATATATATAATATAAAAAAATGACTATGACTCAGAAACACCCAGAAGAAAAGAACAGGGTTTAACTCGTTCGTTTCTTTAAAGATAGACTAGCTTGCAGATTTGTTCTGAAAGCCTTGTGAAAGTACTGTTGACCTTAACTTTAATTAATGAGAACAAAACCTAATTATGAGTGGATTTAAGACAGAAGATTACACGAGGAAAAAGCCTTCGCCTTTTCCTTAGCAGGAACTACTAAATAATAAACTACGTAATCATCAATGATACCCCACAGTCCATTTTAAGTATAGCATCATCTAGTGTAAGAAAATGCGTTTTTTCGGTAAAATATTTTGTTTACTTTAAATGTTGTTTCTTTTCAAATAGTTCGTGGTAACGAACTGTAAGTAAGGAGCGATCCGAATCTATAGAAACCAAAACTCTAAAAACAGAATTACGATACCAATCGGTACATTAAAAAGAATCAAATTTTTATTTTTAATCAAATTTTTTAAATATATAAGTTTCATCAAGTTTACCCTAACCCCTCAAAAGTTACGAGTCTGAAAAAAAATCACTTATTTTATTAAAAAGAGGGAAACACACCTTAAAAGTCATATAATCTTAATGAAAATCACATCATCAGATTCAGCATATCAGAGAACACTAATGTGGAGGTTTCAAGCTCCTATCTGCAAAAATGAGGAATTTCGTATTTTTGTCAGAAGAAAGATCACAGATGTGTGTTTATTTGTTGTTTTTTTTCCAGAGTTGATCGTATCGGCCCAGTGGTCTTAAAATGTCGCGAGAGGGATCGTCCGAAAGGAAATTAAAAGTTCTAGTGTCCTTTTTAAGTGACCAAAAAATTGGAGCGCAACTAGGTCCCCTCCCAAGCTCATTTTTTTCCAAAAGTCACTGGATCAAAATTTTGAGATAGCCATTTTGTTCAACATAGTTGAAGAATCTAATAACTATATCTTTGGGGACGATTTAGTCCCCACGGGTCCCAGGGGAAGGACTGCAAGTTATGAGCTTTGGGTCGTTGGAATGGGGCTACGTGGTGGGATATTTCCATGGAGGCATTTTTCACGGGAGAAGAGAACTTTCTATGAAGAGGGCACCAAATTTCCCAGCATTATTTAAAAAACGATCAGAAATTAAATAAAATAACAAATTTTTTCAACTGAAAAGAAGGAGCAACATTAAAACTTAAAACGAAGAGAAATGATTACGTATATGAGGGTGTTCGCCTCATCGTCAATACCTCGCTCTTTACGCTAAAGTTTTTATAGTACTTTCAAAAGAACCATTTATTCTAACTAAACGGCCTTTGTGATTCAAGGGTCATTCTCAAGGAATAGGAACAAAATTCAAATTTTAGCGAAAAGAGCGAGGTATTGACTAGGGGTAGAAACCCCTCATATACGTAATAATTTCTGCTCGTTTTAAGTTTTAGGAAAAACTCGTTGTTGTTTTTTATTTAATTACAAAAATGACTTTATATAGCAGCTTTCTGTAACAGTAATAGTAGTATTCTGTCTCCTAAAAACAAAGATAGAGTAAAACTATTGAAACTGATAAAACAAAATGTCTAAGTAAACACAAGAGAGAAGTTACCTTTATGTGAGCCAGTTCTATGAAAACTAAAGAAAAAGAACCAATACCAAACTAAGGTTCATGATATATTTAAAAAAAACACACATGTGCTGTAATTGGTCGAAAAAAGACGAGAAAATTCCAGGGGTAGGATTCAAAAGTAGGTGAAATCGTGTAAAAACTCGAGCTTGTAGTGGGAGGGGTATATGGCTAAATAGTATACCCTTTGTGTCTATAGTTGCATCTTGAATTCATTAAATAAATAAGAGGAAACCCACGAAGCAGTCAAAATAGACCTTTTGTATCATGTACATTCTTACAATACGCTTGTCATTTATGTAAATATTGCCAATGAAGAACTTACAGGAATTCTATCACTAAAGGTATTTTGATTTTCATGAAAAATTGTTTATCTAATTTCATACCTTCATCCATGCTGCCATGTTGTCCATTTTTAAGGTTGTGAAAGTTTCATTCAAATACATTTTCATACCAATGACAGATGGGGCAAGTGCAGGAGCGTCAGCATAATTTTCTTCAGTTGCCCCAAGGTACAGTCCATAGTCACATCTCGCACCCCGAGTGGCTGCTTCTTTTACTGTCATTAGCGCCATTTTATCTGTAATAGCTGGATTTGTATTTGGCATGGCGCATATGAGAGTAACGCCACCTGCTAGGGCTGCAGCGGTGGCAGTTGAGTAGTCTTCTTTATGAGTAGCGCCCGGTTCTCTTACGTGGACATGTACATCAATAAGGCCAGGAAGACGGATGAGGCGGCGTGATGTTATACAGTCTACATGAGGCTTAAGAGGTGGATTTCCTCCAACTAACCGAAGAGCCTGAAAATTATACTGAGTAAACAACTAATATTGAAAAAATAGGTACAACAGCAAAATCTAAAAATTGTTTAGATTTTTTCTTCAGTAATGTCATTTTCTCAGTTATGAACATTTGGATTAAAATAATATACAAGAATTAAAATTTGAATTAAAAAAGAAAGAATTAAAATTGCACTACAGAGACGAGGAAGGGCACAACCCCCATCCTTGCACACCCGGAATATCAAAGTTCTTCTGATAAATCTTCTCCTACATGACTTGTATAATTTATCATTTCGTAATGACTGGGAGTTGGCCACCTTTTTCCTCTATTTTTTGCCTCTGGATTCAAATTAGGTCTATTCATACTTGAAAACAGCAATTTTCTACGATTTTCTATAGGTATTTCAAAATTATGACGATTTTTTGGCAGCGTGACATTTTCGTCAGTGTTGCCACATTGAACTATGAAAATCAATGAACAAAACTAGTTACTTAAATTCTGAAAGCTTTTTGTCCATAAGACAGGAAAGCTACATCTTTTTAAGCTGTTTGGTGCCATATTTTTAAGCCCTTTTATACCTTTTGTTTTATTTGGCACCCATTACTGCCAAGAATTGCATAACTGTGCATGAAGATATTTAAATTAGAAACTGAATTCCTTATTAATTAGTTCCTTATTAATTCTTTACAATTTAAACTAGAAACTGTATTCCTTATTAATTCCTTGTAATTTAAATTAGAAACTGAATTCCTTATTAATTCCTTGTAATTTAAATTAGAAACTGAATTCCTTATTAATTAGTTCCTTATTAATTCTTTACAATTTAAACTAGAAACTGTATTCCTTATTAATTCCTTGTAATTTAAATTAGAAACTGAATTCCTTATTAATTCCATGTAATTTAAATTAGAAACTGAATTCCTTATTAATTAGTTCCTTATTAATTCTTTACAATTTAAACTAGAAACTGTATTCCTTATTAATTCCTTGTAATTTAAATTAGAAACTGAATTCCTTATTAATTCCATGTAATTTAAATTAGAAACTGAATTCCTTATTAATTAGTTCCTTATTAATTCTTTACAATTTAAACTAGAAACTGTATTCCTCATTAATTCCTTGTAATTTAAATTAGAAACTGAATTCCTTATTAATTCCATGTAATTTAAATTAGAAACTGAATTCCTTATTAATTAGTTCCTTATTAATTCTTTACAATTTAAACTAGAAACTGTATTCCTTATTAATTCCTTGTAATTTAAATTAGAAACTGAATTCCTTATTAATTCCATGTAATTTAAATTAGAAACTGAATTCCTTATTTTTACTCCTCCTCTAATTTACACATGGTTTTGTAAGTTTTAACATAACTAATTCAGAAATCGAATTTTAATTTGCAGTCTTCGGAACTGTAAGTTCTAAAAGTAATAAACAGAACTAAAAAAGCGATAATAAAGATTGTAATAAAATAGTTTTCAAAGTCTATTTTTCAAAAGCAGTACCATAATTTTGCAGGTATCTTTTTTCTTGTTTGGACCAAAAAATATGGAAGTTATAATGTCAGATAACTATTCAATATCGTCTAAATTCACTTTTCTTGTTCAAAATCTTTTACGGCGCATATCTCTGTACTATCCAATTAGGTAATCGAAGAAAACTGAATGATAAGACGAAAATTTTCAAATTGATAATAATTTCAGTCAAGTTTAGAAGTAACAGAAATAATAATGCATTTATTTTTTTTCTCCGTACATGACATCACTGATCACTGAAAGTAAAAAAAAGGTGTAAATCTTAAATGACGACCACCTAACCGATGCTGCGCCTATGGATAAGTCGACCTCTTAATTACTACACTGGGATTAGGATTTAGCTAATTTTTTCTCTTAGTAAGGAATTAGCTCGTTTTTACATCGGGTCAAGTTATGGCTTCATTTTTGCACCGAGCCACCGAAATTTGACAGCCTAGGAAGCTGCAGAATTTCCTTCATTTCCTTGGAAGAATCTTAATATTTTTTTGAGTTGACTTGTACGTTAGCTACGATAGGATTTCACTTGAGGAAAATCTTTTTTCTCTATTTGAGAGGGCTCTTTCATGGTTTAATACGAAATATTTGGGCCTAAACGTTTCAAAGTCTAGTTTTTCAAAGTCTAGTTTTCTGAATATTCTTCCGATACACACGCCACGTGGTATTCTCCTTAGATCTGGAAGTAGCTATTTCCAATTCCTTGGAATCCATCTTAATGGAAATATGTCTTACAAATTCCACGTAAATGCTTTAAAGGTTAAGATTGCCAAGAATATTAGTATCTTACGTAAGCTGAAGCACACAGTCCCTGGATCTACTCTACGCCTTCTTTTCCTTACCTTGATTCAATCATATATTTCTTACTGTCCTGTCGTTTGGACGTCAACCTTCTAGTCAAATTTGCAGAGTTTAGCGTCTCTTCCTGAGAAAGTCAGACTAGTTATAAGTCTAGAGTCCTGGACTAGGACTAGAGTTCTGGTTGAACTTCGCTGAAGTAAGGATGCTGGGACTGTTTTGAGAAATTTTTCATTTTAGTTTTATTGATTTTATGTTGTAACTTTTTTCTTCTTATATATTTTTGCATTGCTGAGGACGGCCCTGGGATATAGGATACGGCATTAGACTTTATAGTCCGTACCGGCGGTGCTGATCTCCGTTTCTTGGCCCTTCAGCCAGGAAGTGCAATGGGGGGTTGGGGGCCAGCCATCCTGTGCTTTCGCACACCCTCCCTGTTTACTTTCCCCAGATTTCTCCAGGTACCCATTTAGAGCTGGGTCGACTCTGGCTAAGCTTACAGAGTCACGCCACTGACCCCGTCCCGTGGATATAGGGCTGAAATATTCATTCTAATTTGTTTCCCGCTATCTTGAGAAATTCCCTATTGTTCTTCTTGTTTTTGGTGTTTGTTTCTAGTTATAAAGCTTGCAAAACCATCTGCTGTTAAACCCCTATGAAATCTCCCGTTCAGTTAATGTCCTTGCATGTACTTCGCTTACATTTAAACGGTTACATGGAACTTTTCCAATTGTATTTCAGCCTCCTATTTTTGTATCTGAAAGCTCCTTATATTTCCTGTGGTGTTTTGGTAATACAAGAGTCGTTGCCACGCTCTGCGTTTGATCTGATTTTAGCCCTCTTGTTGCATCTTCAAGAGTATAGAGTACGCTTCAAGCTGTTGCTCGGGGCTGAATTCATTTGGCACATTCAAGCGTCCGGAGATTGATTAATGAAAAATAGTTTTAATTTATAAATCGTCAGAGAATCTTTTATTATCATTATTTTTTGTTTATTTTTACATTTATGATTTTTCCACTAATTGCCTTTTATTATAAGCGGTTTATTATTTGTTTCTAGATGGTCATATAAAAAAAATGGTTTCAATAATATGCTGGGTGATTTCTCATGATTTCATTTCTAAGCTTTAATTTATTATATAGGGTTATTATTTTTTTCCTTTTTTTTCCTTCCGCCAGATTTGTGGAGTCCTGCATCACCTCATTCCAATGTCATATTTGAATGAAGTCATTTTTCTTCTGTAACTTCTTCTCTTTTCTTGTCTCTCTGCTTTCCGTTGCGAGTAGGTGTTTTCGCATTTTATGTGTTTAACAATTTAAAAACTTGAAAGTTTCGCTTCATGATCCTCCTCTTTTACAGGTCGTGTAGCCTTTGTGAGAGATTTCTGATTGTTCTACTGAATTGTTTGTTTGTTTTGTTGTTGAAATATATATATATATATATATATATATATATATATATATATATATATATATATATATATATATATATATATATATATATATATATATATATATATATATATATATATATATATATATATATATATATATATATACTAGCTGTTGGGGTGGCGCTTCGCGCCACCCCAACACCTAGTTGGTGGGGGCGCTTCGCGCCCCCCCAACCCCCCCGCGCGCGTAAGTCGTTACGCGCCATTGTAGTTGTGTCCCTATGTCCCACCTGTGAATATAGATATATATATATATATATATATATATATATATATATATATATATATATATATATATATATATATATATATATATATATATATATATATATATATATATATATATATATATATATATATATATATATATATATATATGGTTTTAACTACGTAAAACTTGCGAATATACAACATTCTTTGCTGTCCCATTGTCTTTGCATATAAATAGATTGTCAGGTTTACCGACTCTTGAACATGCAACATATAATGGTCCATGGGAAAACAATCTGTATTCAGATCTATACCTCATGATTCTAATGATTGCCCTTGAGCTTTGTTGATGGTGATTGCTAATCGACCATTCCCTGTCCCGGTGTCCCGGTCGTCATTTATATCCCCCTGTACCCCCGGTGTCCCCGTTGTAGTTGTGTCCCTGTGTCCCGGTCGTCATTTATATTCCCTGTGTCCCGGTCGTCATTTGTATCCCGGTGTCCCGGTCTGTATATACATTCGTTTTTTAGTTTTGTTTTTCTCCTTTATTTTTTTCCTTTTTTTTTCTTTTTTAGTTTATTTAGATTTTTAGATTTTTTAGTTTTTTTATTAGTTTTTAGTTTTTTTTTTCTTTTTAGTTTTTTTGTAGTTTTTACCTTCTTTTTAGTTTTGTTAGTTTTTTTTTTTTTACTTATGTCCTGGTCGTCATTTATACTCCCTGTGTCCCGGTGCTTTGTTGATTGCTAATCGAACATTCCTTTTGTCCTGGTCGCTTTCTCTTTGAGTGTCGTCATTTATTTTTTTCTTTTTTAGTTCTTTTAGTTTTTACCTTTTTTAGTTTTTTTTAGTTTTTTAGATGAAATTTTTTTTTAGTTTTTTTTAGTTTTTTAGATGAAAATATTTTTTGGTTTTTTCCTTTTTTTCTTTTTAGTTTTTTATTGGTTTTTACCTTTATTTTAGCTTATTTTTCAGTTTTTTCCTTTTTTTTAGTTTTTTTTTAGTTTTTAGTTTTTTTAGTTTTTTACCTTTTTTTAGTTTTTTTAATTTTTTTAGTTTTTTAGCTTTTTTATTTTTTTTTTAGTTTTTATTGGTTTTTACCTTTATTTTAGCTTATTTTTCAGTTTTTTTCCTTTTTTTTAGTTTTTTTTTAGTTTTTTTAGTTTTTTACCTTTTTTTAGTTTTTTCAGTTTTTTTTTAGTTTTTTATTGGTTTTTACCTTTATTTTAGCTTATTTTTCAGTTTTTTCCTTTTTTTTAGTTTTTTTTTAGTTTTTAGTTTTTTAGTTTTTTACCTTTTTTTAGTTTTTTTAGTTTTTTTAGTTTTTTAGCTTTTTTATTTTTTTTATTAGTTTTTAGTTTTTTTTGTAGTTTTTGCCTTTTTTTAGTTTTTTCAGTTTTTTTTTTAGTTTTTTATTGGTTTTTACCTTTATTTTAGCTTATTTTTCAGTTTTTCCTTTTTTTTAGTTTTTTTTTAGTTTTTAGTTTTTTTAGTTTTTTACCTTTTTTTAGTTTTTTTAGTTTTTCAGCTTTTTTATTTTTTTTATTAGTTTTTAGTTTTTTTTGTAGTTTTTGCCTTTTTTTAGTTTTTTTAGTTTTTTAGCTTTTTTATTTCACCTGATCCACAGATCCACAGATCCACACACAGACAACTTATTTTTATATATATAGATATATATATATATATATATATATATATATATATATATATATATATATATATATATATATATATATATATATATATATATATATATATATATATATATATATATATATATATATATATATATATAAAGAAATCACCAATGCAACAGAAGAGACACAGAAAAAAACATACACCAGAAAAAAACAAAAAAACAAAATAAAAAAGAATATATAAGCAAAAATAAAGACAGAAGAAGAAAGGAAGACTGTTTTCCTACTTTCGTAATTAATATAGATTAGTACTTGAATGAGGCCTTAACCTTACTCATCCATCCCATTCCATAGGTCAAACAGCATAGCCATACACAATCAACCATAAAGAATAATCCATGGACAGGCAGTCGTGTCGTAATTAAGTATAAGTCATCATATAACAAATATTAACAAGAGCTAAGAGCTCATATGGCACTTGTGACGAGGTCGGAAGAGCCAAGAGCTCATATGGTATGAGCTCTAGCAAAATTCTAAGAATCAATAGATTGCTTTAACAGGAAAATCAGAGGCTTAATGCCGGTCGGAATTTAAAATAAGAGCTCTGAGTCACGAGGTCCTTGTAAATATCAAAATTCAGTAAGATCCGATCACCCACTCGTAAGTAAAAAATTGGGGAAACGACTTTATCAAGTCAGTTTGTGCAGCTCTTTGACACGCCTACCAATTTTCATCGTCCTAGCACGTCCAGAAGCACCAAACTCGCCAAAGCACTGAACACCATCACCTAACTCCACCAAAGAGAGCGGATCCAGTCCGGTTACGTCAATCACGTATCTACAAAATTTATAAGCGCTTTCTAAGATTTCCGGTTTCCCCTGCAACTCCCCCCAATGTCAAAAGATCTGTTCGGGATTTGAAATAAGAGCTCTGAGACATGAGTTCCTTCTAAATATCAAATTTCATTAAGATCCGGTCACCAGTTCTTAAGTTAAAAATACCTCAATTTTTCTGATTTTTCCAAATTAACAACCCCCAGCTCCCTCAAAGAGAACGGATCCATACCAATTATGTCAATCTCGCATCTGTAACTTGTGCTTATTTTTCCCATCAAGTTTCATCCCGATCTCTCCACTCTAAGCGTTTTCCAAGATTTCCGGTTTCCAAGATTTCTATTTCCCCCCTCCAACCCTCTATGTTCCCCGATCCGAATCGAAGTGAATATGGAGCATCTGAGACATAAAATTCTTCTATATATCAAGTTTCATTAAGATCCGATCACCCATTCGTAAGATACCTCGATTTTCACGGCTTCCAAGAATTCCGGTTTCCCCCCTCCAACTCCCTTCAATGTCATCGGATCGGTCGAGATTCAAAATGAGAGTTATAAAGCATAAGATCCTTCTAGATATCAATTTTCATTAAGGTCTGATCACTCGTTCGTAAGTTACAAATTCCTCATTTTTTCTAATTTTTCCGAATTACCCCCCCAACTCCACCAAAGAGAGCAGATCCGGTCCGGTTATGTCAGTCACCTATCTTGGACTTGTACTTATTCTTTCCACCAAGTTTCATCCGGACCTCTCCACTTTAAGCGTTTTCCAAGATTTCCGGTCCCCCCCCTAGCGACACTGGATCCGGTCGGGATTTAAAACAAGAGATCTGAGTTTCGAGGTCCTTCTAAATATGAAATTTCATTAAGATACGATCATTCTTTCGTAAGTCAAAAATACCTCATTTTTTCTATTTTTTTTAGAATTAACCCTCCCCCCAACTCCCCCAAAGAGAGCAGATCCGTTCCGGTTATGTCAATCCCGTATTTAGGACTTGTGCTTATTTTTCCCACCAAGTTTCATCCCGATCCCTCCACTCTAAGCGTTTTCTAAGATTTTAGGTTCCGCCCCCCCAGCTTCCCCTTCACCGGATCCAGTCGAGATTTAAAATAAGAGCTCCGAGACACGATATCCTCCCAAACGTCAAATTTCATTAAGATCCAATCACTCCTTCGCAAGTTAAAAATACCTCATTTTTTAAATTTTTCAGAATTAAACCCCCTCCCCCAAAGAGAGCGGACCTGCTCCGGTTATATCAATCGTATCTAGGACTTTTGATTATTTTTACCACCAAGTTTCATCCCGATCCCTCCACTCTAAGCGTTTTCCAAGATTTTTTGTCCCCCCCCCCAATGTCACCGGATCCGGTTGGGATTTAAAATAAGAGCTTTGAGACACGACATTCTTTCAAAAATCAAATTCCATTAAGATCTGATCACTCCTTCGTAAGTTAAAGATACCTCATTTTTTTTTAATTTTCAGAATTAACCCCCCCTAACTCCCCCAAACAGAGCAGATCTGTTCCAGTTATGTCATCAGGTATATAGGACTTTTGCTTCTTTTTCCCACCAAGTTTCATGCCGATCCCTCCATTCTAAGCGTTTTCCAAGATTTTAGGTTCCCCCACCCCCAACTCCCCCCAATGTCACCGGATATGGTCGGGATTTAAAATAAGAGCTCTGAGACACGATATCCTTCCAAACATCAAATTTCATTAAGATCCCATTACCCGTTCATAAGTTAAGAATACTTCAGTTTTTCTATTTTTCCGAATTAACCCCCCCCCCCCCAGATGGTCAGATCCCAAAAACGATTTCTAATTTAATCTGGTCCGGTCCCTGATACGCCTGCCAAATTTCATCGTCCTAGCTTACCTGGAAGTGCCTAAAGTAGCAAAACCGGGACAGACAGACGGACAGACAGACAGACCGACAGAATTTGCGATCGCTATATGTCACTTGGTTAATACCAAGTGCCATAAAAAACAGTAAAAAAAGACAAATAATTCAGTGGCGACAACCCAACACAAGGACTCATCAGGAGAATACACACTAGTCTCTAGGATTTCGGCACATATTTTATCCTATGATGGAAGTTCACAGAAATGACAGGCATGGACATTGTAATAATTACTTCCCGCGGACTGGATTTGGCACCGATATGGAGCTTGTTTAAATTTATTTCACTAGGATGGAGTCAAAATTCGAAGTATAACCAAGAAAATTTAAGATGAACCGTACTCCTAATTTCAAATAAGTAAGCAAATCAATTTCTTTAACCTTTATTTTACCCTGCAATAATAACTCAGCCGCCTCCAGTCCCCAAAAACACATAAAGAAGAATTAAAAGAAATAAAGTATGAAAATAAATCCCATAGATTATATTCTACACCATATATTCTATATGCGTTTTAAGATATAGGTGGAATATTAAAGAATCCCTTCTTTTATTCATTCTTTTCATTTATGTTAATTTATATTCGGCTGATCAATTTTACAGGGGGAATTGTCTGGAGGAAATTTTCCACGGGGGAGTGTTTCGAGGGGGGATTTTCCGGAGGGGGAGTGATTCGAGGGGAAAACTTTCCGCGGGACGAGTGTTTTGAGGGGAGAATTTTCCAGAGGAAATACGCTGGACCCCACTTTATATTAAACTTCCGCTGATACTTGGCGCTTTAGATCAAACGTATTTTTATGCATTTTAAAATACTTTAATTTACGTTTTTCCAATATTTTTGTTTTATTTAAAATTATATGAGTATCCTATATTAACTTTTCCCACGTTCCCGTTTTTAAATGATAGAATATCCAACATCATCTATTAACATTTCCTTGTCAACAAAGCTTCGCAAATACCTGTTTTAAAGGTAATGCATATTTAATAAAGTTTTTTTTTTGTTCTATATTCAGTAAGGCAGCATAGACACTTCTAGGGTTGAGAAGTGCCTTGGTTGGTCAATAGGAACTATTTCTGTTTGCAAATTATTTTTTAGGCTTTCCAGAATATTTAAATACACAAAATTGTCAAATACGAGTACATGCAAACAAGATTATAGTGGCCAAAACGTGAATTAAATTCAAAGTGACCTACAAAATGTGTATGACAAACATTTTCTGCCTGTCATAAAGTAAGAACGTTCTTATTAAACTGTTTTCTTTATAAGAGCCCCTAGACAAGAAGGACACAAAATAGTATTACGAAGATAGAAAGAATCCAGTCTTATACAGTTAGTTAATCGTTAAACTCAAAATCTAAGGATAATTCATAACATCTTACCTCTACCAACAACTTTGCACACTTGATGTCTGTGACCAGTGGCACAGCAAGGTCAACCGCCATTCTTCGTGTGATGTACCCTCTTGATCTTTGGTAGCCTGAAGTGAAAGATGAAACTCTGCTACTGCCAGCAGTTCTTCTCGGTAGGTTGATAACGAGGTCAAAGTGCTTGCTGGCAATGTAATCACTAAGGCTCTTCAGTTGACCTGATGATCCATTTTCACCAAGATTTTCAAAAGCCCAGTCAACAGACTCAATCTGAAAAGGGGAAATTTTGACCCATGAGGGAGGGAAATGAATGAAGGGAAATTAATTGTATTAAACAGAAGTCCACTTAAAGCTAAACAATTCATAGGTTTGTAGATAACTTCGAAGACCACACTGCCTTTCCATGACGAAAAATCATAACATCATAATTCTATTTCATCGTCTTTAAAGCAAAATACCAAACCTGGAGATTTCACGTCGGCCCTCTCGGAACATATCTTTAATTTTCCAAATCATTTTATTTTGTTTGAAAATGTTTCTTTGATTTCTAGGGACCAAGGTTTAAAGCAAGTTTTTAGGGAAACAATCGAAATTAAGAAAATTTTATTCAAGAATAATTCCATAAACAGAGATACATGTGAATTTGGATTGAATTCAATTTATGATAATTTACTAAGTTCAAATAAAGTAAATATCACCTCATCTAAAAGCTATGACCTCTGTCCACGTAATACGTCAGATAAATCTAATGAACCGGAACCAAAAAGGTCAAAGAGACTGGCTTCCGCTGTTGCATTGAAAAAAATAAGAGCAATAAACTATATGTAATTAGTTTATTAGGTATAAATTTTGTTTGGCTTTATTCATGTCTTTTAGTTGTACTGCCGATGATGAACACTGTATATGTGTTCGAAATATCCAGTTAAATTTTGTATCTGTTCACTGTCAATAAAAAGGTTTCATCCCTGTTTTGAACTTTTTACTTTCTTCATAGGTTTGACCGGAGAGAAACGAAAGAAAAACTTGTAACCCAATTTTGTGACTCGATTTACTTTCGTTCCTTTTAGTGGCCCAGAATTTCACACAGAAAACCAATCAGATGATATTTGAGTTCTTTATACTAGTTTTAATTTTTTTTGTTTAAAAATTTAAGAGTGACAAGGTGGCAAATAAAGTCGGAGACACTTTGAAATGTAGCCAGTTCAAGGCTGTCCCAATCGCTTATTTTAAGATTACTATTATTAGTAACAATGGAAACGTTTCTAATCGGTAAGTGATGCGAAGTGTTAAGCGCCGTAATAAATGCTAGTTTTCGAATGTCGTTTTTAGACTTGGGGAGAACAAATTATGAAGTATGTGAACAATTATGAAGTACAAATTTTGATCGGTGAGAGCTATAGGCACATGCTCCTCAGAGTACTTGTACACCTGATGCATACGTTTTAAAGATAGTAATTAAATTATTGTATTATTACATGTTTCTTGTTATAAACATTTATATTCCAAATGCTATTTTATTATATGTTAAATTACTGCTACTGCCACTAGTAATAACTCACTGCATCACCAAACTGCCTAAGGCCAACACAGCTACGCACGCTCCTCCTCCCTCCCAATATATTCAAAGCCTCCCTATTTATTCCCTCCCAGGAAGTTCCCATTTCTCTTAAATATTTCTTTATGACATCATCCCACTCCAACTGCGGACGACCTGCTTCCCGTTTGTCCTAGATGGTTGGCTGAAAAGGACAATCGTCAGCAATCTGTCATCCTTCGTCCGCAGAACGTGCCCTAGCCATCTCAACCTTCCTCTCATTACAGCCCAAGAAAGCGGAATTGAATCGCATTTTTCGTACAGCCTACTGTTTGAAATACGGTCAGTTAGCCGGGTATCCAGAACAATCGTAATTTTAAACAATCAATAGAAAAAGCTTAGAAAATCGCTGTATTAAGGTATAAATAGAGCTAAGATAGGTCCAAAGGCCAAAATATTTTGATTTTGATGTCCTTGATACTTACATAATTGAGCTAGAGCTTTTTCTCACAATTCAGAATTCAATTCAGTTCCAAATTGAACTTCAATGTTTTCAAGCAAACACATAGAAAATTCGAACACTTTTCTAGGGGAGGGAGGCGGGTTTAAGGCTCAAAAATAGTACAATTTCGCAGAAAAACATTTCAATCACTAGTTTCTTTTGGAGTTGCTTGAAGTATTAAGGACAACGAAAATGATGCCTGGTGGTTTGAATTGGTGAAGTAGAAACTTGAAACAGCCGCATATACGTTTAAAAAATAATGAAAAACCAAGACTTTAAATTCAATTGAAAAAAGAACTTTGTATGTAACTAAGCAGTCTTTAGTAGGAATGGGTACCAAATTTGAAAAAGAGAAACGTGGCTGACAAAAGAAACATATGACAAAAACAACTTAAGAAAGTGTAGCTTTCCTTTGAAGGTGTAGTTGCCTTCAGGAGTCAGCGGATTGCTAGTGTTTGATTTTTTAAAAACAGAAAGTGCTGTCAAATTTATCCTAATCAATTTTGCTCATTTATTTTTACGATTTAACTTGACAACACTGACGAAAATCTGGCACTGCCTAAAAACTTTAAAATTTTGAAACAACCAATAGAAAAAAAAAACATGATTTCCTCTTGAATAAACCTTTACGGTTCTAGGAGGCAAAAGATGTTTTTATTTGGATGTCCTTAGTACTTTAGCCCACGACTCAAACTTGTACATTTTTTTGCGTAGGAACTAAATTTAGACAAGGCTTATTCACATTGTTTTAAAAATAACATTTTGTTTTTAGGATACAAAAATACGAAAACTTAATTTCACTTTTATTCCGTTCGTCGTGAATATCGTGAACATTTATATTTTATTCAGAGAAGTAAGGTAAACCGTCAGGTCAGAAACTTGTCTATTATCTGGGGTATAGTAATAAAAAGTCAAGCTATAGATTGTTCGCTTTTCTTTCATAAGATCATTTCCAAATCACCGTAAAGCGGCAACGAAAAAATAAAATAGTAAAGGATAAACGTTTAATGACTTCCTGTGTGACAAAATCAGCAAAAGCTGATAACAAAATTAATCAGCACTGATGAAGAGCATGTGCAACCTGATGATAACCATGATAATAAACATGCGATAATAAGCAATAATGATAATAAGCAACTGATGATAAGTATGGCTCGAAATTTGGCAATCTCAGTTGACCGACTATCGTTGTTAACTAAAAAGTGGAAGCTAGTAAGTTGGTGCAGATTGTAGGGGAGTACGAAAAGGATATAAGTATTTATATATTCATTATCTATGCCCTCATACTAAGGGCCTGAGAACTAACTAAGTTTCCCACACTAATTTTGTATTAGTCTTTAGTTAATGAATGAAAAATCATGCTTTATCCAAAAAGTATTAAAATTGCAAGAATCTAGGACGAGTATGGGTAGGATATTTGGCTTCATTTTGGTAAGGGATCCCAAACCTTTTCATTAAGAAAGCATTAGACTGAGCATATAGTATACAGATATAGTGTGCATCTATCTATGTATATGTAATTATAGTATGTATCTATGCACACTATGTTTCTATATATATATATATATATATATATATATATATATATATATATATATATATATATATATATATATATATATATATATATATATATATATATATATATATATATATATATATATATATATATATATATATATATATATATATACTAGCTGTTGGGGTGGTGCTTCGCGCCACCCCAACACCTAGTTGGTGGGGGCGCTTCGCGCCCCCCCCCAAGCCCCCCCGCGCGCGCAAGTCGTTACGCTCCATTGTAGTTGTGTCCCTGTGTCCCACCTGTGAATATATATATATATATATATATATATATATATATATATATATATATATATATATATATATATATATATATATATATATAATATATATATATATATATATATATATATATATATATATATATATATATATATATATATATATATATATATATATATATATATATATATATATATATATTTAACTACGTAAAACTTGCGAATGTACAACATTCTTGGCTGTCCCATTGCCTGTGCATATAAATAGATTGTCAGGTTTACCGACTCTTGAACATGCAACATATAATTGTCCATGGGAAAAACAATTAGTATTCAGATCTATACCTCATTATTCTAATGATTGCCCTTGAGCTTGGTTGATGGTGATTGCTAATCGAACATTCCCTGTATCCCTGTCGTCATTTATATATCCCCCTGTGCCCCCCGGCGTCCCCGTTGTTGTTGTTTCCCTGTGTCCCGGTCGTCATTTGTGTCCCGGTGTCCCAGTCTGTAATTTCTCTTTGAGTGTCGCGGTCGTCATTTATATTCCCTGTGTCCCGGTGTCCCGGTCGTCATTTTTGTCCCGGTTGTCATTTTTGTTCCGGTGTCAGGGTCTGTAATTTCTCTTTGAGTGTCTTGGTCGTCATTTATATTCCCTGTGTCCCGGTCGTCATTTGTGTCCCGGTGCTTTGTTGATGGTGATTGCTAATCGAACATTCCTTGTGTCCTAGTCGCTTTCTCTTTGAGTGTCCCGGTCGTCATTTATATTCCCTATGTCCCGGTGTCCCGGTCGTCATTTGTGTCCCGATGTCCCGGTGTGTAATTTCGTCAATCAACAAACATGACGTCAGTCGACACACAAACATGACGTCACTAAACACAGAGACACACAGACAACTTATTTTTATATATATAAGATGTCCCGGTGTCCCGGTCGTCATTTGTGTCCCGATGTCCCGGTGTGTAATTTCGTCAATCAACAAACATGACGTCAGTCGACACACAAACATGACGTCACTCGACACACACAGACAACTTATTTTTATATAAAACTAGCTGTTGGAGTGGCGCTTCGCGCCACCCCAACACCTAGTTGGTGGGGGCGCTTCGCGCCCCCCCCAAGCCCCCCCGCGCGCGTAAGTCGTTACGCGCCATATTAGTTACGCGCCATTGTAGTTGTGTCCCTATGTCCCACCTGTGAATATAGATATATACATATATATATATATATATATATATATATATATCATAGCAAAAATGACGACAACTAACTTCATGACGTCAGTCGACACAGAAACATGACGTCACCTGACAGACAGACACACAGACAGACAACTTATTTTTATATATATATAGATAAGCGCCCTTCGCGCCCCCCAAGCCCCCCGCGCGCGTAAGTCGTTACGCGCCATATTAGTTACGCGCCATTGTAGTTGTGTCCCTGTCTCCCACCTGTGAACAGAGATAGATATATATATATGTTTTTAACAACATTCTTGGCTGTCCCATTGCCTGTGCATATAAATAGATTGTCAGGTTTACTGACTCTTGAACATGCAACATATAATTGTCCATGGGAAAAACAATCCGTATTCAGATCTATACCTCATTATTCTAATGATGTGTCCCTGTGTCCCGGTCGTCATTTATATTCCCTGTGTCCCGGTCGTCATTTGTGTCCCGGTATCCCAATTTGTAATTTCTCTTTGAGTGTCCCGGTCGTCATTTATATTCCCTGTGTCCCGGTGTCCCGGTCGTCATTTGTGTCCCGGTCTGTAATTTCTATTCGAACAATCCTTGTGTCCCGGTCGTCATTTATATATCCCGCCTGTGCCCCCGGCGTCCCCGTTGTAGTTGTGTCCCTATGTCCCGGTCGTCATTTATATTCCCTGTGTCCCGGTCGCGATTTGTGTCCGGGTGTCCCAGTTTGTAATTTCTCTTTGAGGTTCCCGGTCGTCATTTATATTCCCTGTGTCCCGGTCGTCATTTGTGTCCCGGTATGTAATTTCATCAGTTGATAAACATGACGTCAGTCGACAAACAACTTCATGACGCATACAGCTCAATCCTTATAATGACGTCAGTCGACAAACATGACGTCAGTCGACACACAAACATGACGTCACTCGACACACACACACACACACATAGACAACTTATATATATATATATATATATATATATATATATATATATATATATATATATATATATATATATATACATATATATATATATATATATAGGATATCTGTACATAAGGATATAATATATAGTGCATATACAGATGCTCAGTCCAAGTATGTGATTGAAACAAATTTAAACAGACTTAATATTTGTTTTGTCTATTGCAGCACGTCAAATACTAACCTGGAACTCAATTCAAAAATCATGGAAAAACTGTAAACTATTCAATCAAAGAATGGATTTTATTAGAAAATCTTCAAAATATTCCAGTAGTTCTAATAAAGAGACAAAATCGGCCGAAAAAGCCAATGAAGAAGAAAGAAGAAAAAGAATAAAAGCTTGGAATTACGAGAAGATGAAGAGGGATTTGAAAAGGAGCCCACAAGACTTTGTTTTGAACAATCTGCTGCTGTCGGTTAGGTTTTTTGGCAGAGATCCAAGGTAAATTTACTTTTACTGATAAAATGATAAATTCAGAGCAGGATATTTTATATCCAACATTATATAGTATAGTATTATAGTATTAATACTATATGTATATATATATATATATATATATATATATATATATATATATATATATATATATATATATACATATATATAGTATTATATATAGTATTAATGCTATATAGTAAAGGATAGTATTAATACATATTCTTATTTGAGGCAGCGTAAAGACTTAAAGCAACAACAATGCAAAATTTCGTTTATTTCAAAGGTCAGACCCCCTTTAAAATCAGTAGAGGTGTCTGTATAGGAGCACACAGACCCAGCCCTACGGGGAAGGGGAGAAAGAGGAGCATATACCTCATATCAACACAACCTCGTTGCCTAAAATCACCATTCCTCTATTCCTGCTTATGCCTAACTTTAAGCAAGAAACATCCGCTTTATTTAAAAAAGCCAAAACAAAATTATAGAAAAGCAAAAATTAATTTAAATTAATTTTCTAACCTGTTCATTCACCCTGAGCTCTTAATATCTCCCAAAGCTGACTCACACTTTCAGATGGAGCAATGAAACATTTTACGTAATCATTGTCTAGGAAATTTTTACCTTCCTTGTTCTTCCCATGTTCTTCCATAACTCCTTAGAAGCTAAGGAGCTCCCCCGGGAAATTTTCCTACGGTCTTAATATTTTCTCTCATAGCTCCTTACCTCTTCGTACTATGCTCCTTAGGACTGAGTCTATAAAAATAATACATATAAATGTGTATAAGGATTTGTCCAACTTTTCCCAAGACAAGCTGCATTTCCCCTCCCTGGACAAGAATCCTGGATATGGCCCTACAGAGTTGGCTGTGATGTATTATTAAAGGGACTGTTTCAAGGGTTGGCACAGAGCGTGTTTTCTTCCCTGACATTCTTTATTATCCAACATTACACCTGCAAATACCTTGCTCTTGTGAAGGAATCCAATTAACTTGGGCTTAGTTTTAATCAGCGATTGCTTGAGGATGCCCGATGTTATCTATTCTATGATATATGCGTCGGAGGATATTTACTGCTTTATAGTGGCGTCAATCGCGAGGGGGGGGGCCTATGCCCATTATGGTTTTCATCGTCTTCCTATCTTCTAGATTTTGATAAGTAACTTTTTTTGGGGGGAGGGCATTGCCACTGAAAAAATTACGGGTTGGCAGTTTCATTGAAAAAAAAAATAAAAAAAACGATAAATTTTCTCCTCCCCCTGGATATTGAAAATTCATTTTGCTCCTCCTTAATTTTTCTTGAATTAACGCCACTGCTGCTGTATTTTCCGTGTTTGTTTAGCTGAGATTATAAACTTTCTTTTTTTGTACAAAAAAGTGCACAAAAATCTTAATTACAGTCATACTGTTCATGATCTGCACGAACCTAAGGTCGCGTATTCTTAGCTGTTTCCCTTTTCTGTAAAAACTATCTCTGTTTCTCAATGGTACTTATTTTCTTGCTGATTTGACAATTTGACGCACCAATGTTATTAAATGAATGCATTAATGAATGTTCTTTATTACCCATCTATAAACAAAAAACAAGAAAACGATGGAGTACAATAAAAGAAAGGAAAAAAAAAACATATCATAAAGATATGCACAAATTACTAATAATACCAAATCTAAAATATTGCGCCCCTCCACTGGTGAGAAGGGGATTGGTTGCTCAATTTCTGAAACTGTTAGACCCGGCCTGAACCGGTTCCACCTCACCAAAACCTTAACGATGCAGCTATTCTTGAACCAATGAGGAGCCTGAAGCAAAAACTTCGCGTACTTAAAATAGCACTTTCGCAACATTCGCCTATCAGATTCAGTAAAAATGCCCCAAGACAGGGTCAAATATAGAATATGTGGGAGAGCTACACTATTATATATTCGAGATAGGGCTTCCCTTTCCAGATTAAGCTGCGATGTAACCACACTAGCATAAGCAATTCCAAGTTTGCGTTCGGCATTCCGAAGCAAAAGCTTTCGTGTATTCTTAATCGAAGATCCAATCGGGAGACCTAAATATGTTAGTACAGTGATGGGTGCCACCTCACTATCATGTGGACAGACACTAGCGGTCCCATAGCTACCGTGCAAATTAAAGAAGAGGACTTGGGACTTCGCAGCATTCCTACTTAGTCCTATTTGAAGATATCTGTCAGATAGGCTATCAATCAAAGCTCCGTTGAAGACTAGCTATTGAACGGCATGGATTTAACAGATCTATAATAAAGCACTGATGTATCCATCCCTTTTGAAATGCAACTAATAGGTAATTTTTTTTGCCACAAATGGGGAATTTTTTCCTCTTGGACTCATTATAGCCCATTAACCACATGAAAATCCTCATACTCTTATTTTTTTTTAGGTTGTTCAAGATATGAAGTTTTGGATACTAACGACATTTTCGTTAATGTTGCCTCGCTAAACTGTGGATATAATCAACATTAATTAGCTAAATTCGACAATGCTTTCTGTCCGTCAAATTTTAACATTAACAATCTGTTGATTCCAAAATTCAACTACACCTTTAGAGGACAGCTAAGTTTTCTTAATGTTTTTGGTACTTTTTGCTGACTTTTGGCTGTTTCACCTACGTTTCCTTTTTTTGTAAATACTGGCCCCCAACCAAAGACTACCAAAGGCTACATAACTGCATACGGAGGTCTTTTTCACTAAAAACTATCTCCCCATTTTTCATCATTTTTTAAGATAAATATGGTTGTATACGTTTTACCTTGCCAGTTCAAAGAATCAGATTTGATATTCACTATTCTCGGCACTTAAACAAGAGCTAAGAGCTCATATGGCACTTGTGACGAGGTCGGAAGAGCCAAGAACTCGTATGAGCGTTTTCCAAGATTTCCGCCCCCCCCCTAATGACACTGGATCTGGTCGGGATTTCATATAAGAGATCCGAGTTTCGAGGTCCTTCTAAATATGAAATTTCATTAAGATACGATCACTCTTTCGTAAGTTAAAAATTACGAAAGAGTCGGGATTAAATATAAGAGATCTGAGTTTCGAGGTCCTTCTAAATATGAAATTTCATTAAGATACAATCACTCTTTCGTAAGTTAAAAATACCTCATTTTTTCTAATTTTTTAGAATTAATCCTCCCACCCAACTCCCCCAAAGAGAGCAGATACGTTCCGGTTATGTCAATCCCGTATCTAAGACTTGTGCTTATTTTTCCCACCAAGTTTTATCCCGATCCCTCCACTATAAGCGTTTTCCAAGATTTTAGGTTCCGCCCCCCAACTTCTCCTTCACTGGATCCGGCCGAGATTTAAAATAAGAGCTCTGAGACATAATATCTTTCCAGACATCAAATTTCTTTAAGATACGATCACTTTTTCGTAAGTTAAAAATACCTCATTTTTCTAATTTTTTAGAATTAACCCTCCTACCCAACTCCCCCCAAAGACAGCAGATCCGTTCCGGTTATGTCAATCCCGTATCTAGGACTTGTGCTTATTTTTCCCACCAAGTTTTATCCCGATCCATCCACTCTAAGCGTTTTCTAAGATTTTAGGTCCCCCACTCCGACTCCCCCCAATGTCATCAGATCCAGCCGGGGTTTAAAATAAGAGCTCTGACACACGATATCCTTCCAAACTTCAAATTTCATTAAGATCCGATCACTCCTTCGTAAGTTAAAAATACCTCATTTTTTCTATTTTTTAGAATTAACCCCCTCCCCAACTCCCCCAAAAAGAGCAGATCCGTTCTGGTTATGTCAATCACGTATCTAGGACTTGTGCTTATTTTTCCCACCATGTTTCATCCCGATCCCTCCACTCTAAGCGTTTTCCAAGATTTTAGGTTCCGCCCCCCAACTTCTCCTTCACTGGATCCGGCCGAGATTTAAAATAAGAGCTCTGAGACATAATATCTTTCCAGATATCAAATTTCTTTAAGATACGATCTCTCCTTCGTAAGTTAAAAATACCTCATTTTTCTAATCTTTTAGATTTAACCCTCCTACCCAACTCCCCCCAAAGAGAGCAGATCCGTTCCGGTTATGTCAATCCCGTATCTAGGACTTGTGCTTATTTTTCCCACCAAGTTTTATCCCGATCCCTCCACTCTAAGCGTTTTCTTAGATTTTAGGTCCCCCACCCCGACTCCCCCCAATGTCACCAGATCCAACCGGGGTTTAAAATAAGAGCTCTGAGACACGATATCCTTCCAAACTTCAAATTTCATTAAGATCCGATCACTCCTTCGTAAGTTAAAAATACCTCATTTTTTCTATTTTTTAGAATTAACCCCCTCCCCAACTCTCCCAAAAATAGAAGATCCGTTCTGGTTATATCAATCACGTATCTAGGACTTGTGCTTATTTTTCCCACCATGTTTCATCCCGATCCCTCCACTCTAAGCGTTTTCCCAGATTTTAGGTTCCCGTCTCAATTCCTCCCAATGTCACTGGATCCAGTCGGAATTTAAAATAAGAGCTCTGAGATGCAATATCCTTCCAAACATCAAATTTCTTTAAGATCTCATCACCCGTTCCTAAGTTAAAAATACTTCGTTTTTTCTATTTGTTCCGATTTAACCGGCCCCCCACTTCCCCCCCCCCCCCCCCGAAGATGGTCAAATATGGAAAACGACTATTTCTTATTTAATTTGGTCCTGTTCCTGATACGCCTGCCAAATTTCATCGTCCTAGCTTACCTGGAAGTGCGTATATTAGTGAAACCAAGACAGACCGACAGAATTTGCGATCGCTATATGTCACTTGGTTAATATCAAGTGCCATAAAAAAAAAAGCACACAAACGCATCTAGTTGTTCGTGGTGCTTTGCTTATGTCATTAAATAATGGGGAACTTCCTGGCATTGTTCACCACTTCTTAGTCTTTCTTATATAAACGAAGTTGTATGATCCAGCTGATTTAGGCTGAACGGTTGTATGTCTTTGTTATTTGTTTATTTGTCTTTTTGCTTTGTATGGCTTCTTATTATATTTTTATTTTTTTAATTAACCAGAATGAAATTGTTGAACAAAAATACCGAAAATAGGGAGAGGGATTAGGAGCTGGTCTGCCACTCTTGTTGATTTTCCACAAGACGTTATTATTTCATCCCCAAAATGCTAACCTTCTAATCGTATATTTTAGCGTATATTTTTATTATTAATTTTTAACATCTTTGGATTTTCTTTCAAGCCTTGTAATGTCTCACCTGTGGATTTTGTGATTTTATTAAATTATGAGCAAAGGGCCTTATTTGGAGTTCAGAGTCCAACTATTGTCAGCACCGGAAGGATGACACTTGATGGAGCCTACAGGCATCAACACTCTCGTCTGAGGCATATGTAGGTGTCGGGGTCTTTGGGATTTCAGCTCTAACTCTCCCCACAAAACACTCGGAATAAATATTTCTGCGATCTAGATACTCATAATATACACCGATGGCTCCAATTTGATTCTTGAACAAAAACCCCAAGCGGGTTTTAGCAACCCCGAGAGAAACCCTTAATGTTATCGTCAGATAAGGATCTTCCTGATTTTAGATATATATTAAACTAGCAGAATTATCTGCCACTGACAGATAAGGAAAAAGATCTCCTCTGAGGACTTATATCCGTACATCACCCCTAGTCTAGGACAGCCTTGAATATGGCTCAACGATTCGTTATATTTTGAAAAACCCCTAATTTATTTCTTAGGCGACAGAAGGGTGTCTACTATTACTATTACTAGTAGCATACTACTACACTACAATACAAAATATTCATGAAAGGAAAATTTCGTTTGATCCGGGCCTTCTACCGGCTATTAATGTTGATTTTGGCGTGCCACACGGTTCCATCCTCGGACCGACACTGTTCAGCAACAAATTCCATATATTGGCATTACTGTTGCAGCAACTATATATATATATATATTGTTTGCTGCTATCAGTGTTGCAGCAACAAATTCCAACCCTGGAGTACTAGACTAATAATAATGCAATTTTAGTGGCTTTTGCTGGTACATCGCCTGCACGGAGCGGAGAGAGTTGGCATTGAGAGCCAAACTTGAGATTCTTATGGAAAAAATATACTTGTGGTTTGGCTCCAACTTACTTGCTCTGAATGTATTGAAATCACACTTTCTGATATCTTCCGAGGACGAAATAGATATATCCATCGTTTAGTGTACTTCAGACAACTATGAACAATTATGTCGACACCGGGAAAGATATGTGAGATTGCTTGGTGTTTTATTGGATGAAAATCTGTCTGTCAAGAAGCACATTGAGATGATCAGAGCAACAATTTCGCAAAATCTGGGCATCATTCGTAAATTAAAGCGCACATTTCCGGGATCAATTTTACATAAACTGTATTTTTCTCTGATTCGACCATATCTGACTTACTATTAATACTAGTAGTACTATTAATACTTACTATTACTATTAATTACTATTAATACTATTTGGATGTCAACATTTCCTACTCTGCTCCACCAGATTAAAGCAGCCCAACAAAAAGCTGCTGAAATTATTAAAAAAACAAATTTGCAATCTCAACATGACCTCCCAACTACAGACGCTCTGTATACTATATCGTGTGCAACCCTATTTTTAAGTTCCTCCATGCTGAGTTGCTTAGGTGCTTTGAATCTTTTTTCCAAGATTTCTTGCAAGACAAAAATTCGTATACGCTTCGAAATAGAAACCAGATGAAAATTCCGCAAACGAAAAGAGTCTGGTCTGATTTTAATCCTTCCGTCGCGTGTCCTAAAGCATCGAATACACTCCCGGATGAAATCCGAGGCAGTCATTCGTTTGGTACTTTCATATTTCAGCTCAAGAAATTTCTTATATTAAAATATAAATGGATATTTAAAGTATGAAATATGACATTGATTAGTTTCAATTTGAATAATTTTATTTTTATTAAACTTATTATTATTATTGTTATTGTAAATATTATTAACATTATTATTAATATTATAACAGAGGCTTGGATGGTAGCTGTCTTTGCCCTAGGTGCTGGATGGGGGTTAAAGGATCGATAAGTTATAAATATCACGACCGATCAATACAAATCCTTGGTCAATCAAGGATTGGTGTCTTCTCTTGTGGCTTGAATTTTTTGTATTATTGTATTAATTTAATGAAGTAAACCCTTTTGTTTATTTGTTTTAAATTTAGTGTTATTTAGCCTCCATATTGCGGGCCATGGAGCCTTATGAAGGCCATTGTTAAAGTGTTCTTGTAAATATCTGCTGTAGTAATGAAAGGAATTGAACTGAACTGCGAGTACTTGCACCATTTAGTGAAGCATTTCTGTGCCTCATCTAAGCTAAAAAAAAAAAAAAAAAAAAAAAAAAAAAAAAAAAAAAAAAAAAAAAAAAAAAAAAAAAAAAAAAAAAAAAAAAAAAAAATACTGATCCTCGATGATCATGAAATCACATATTTTGGTAAATGCAACATAGCAAAGGACAATGGCATTGTCCTTCTTACTATTCCTCCTTATAGTAGCCATAGGCTACAGCCACTAGACGTTAGTTTCAATTCCCATTAAAAGCTCAGTACAACAGAGTGATGGAAAATTAAATGCTAAGCAATCCGGAAAATACCATCACCGTCTACAATATAGCAGGATTGATTGGTATATCCTTCCCACGGGCATGCACGTGGTATACCCTTCCAATATCCAGAGTGGATTTGCCAAATCTGGTATTTGGTATCTCAAACCGGACGTCTTTACCAAGGAAGATTTTTTGTTTTTGTATGTAAGTGACAGTCCAGGCATGTCTAATGAAAATGAAAAAGACAAGCCTCAAGGGCTGCCCAAGTATGCATACCCGAAAATGGGTATTACAGGCTTAACTGACAGTGAACAACCTTCCTCTTCCATTATCACTCCAGAGCAAGTCAGAACTTTTGCAAAAGCTGTTCCTAGTAAAAAATCTACTAGGGGAAGGAAGTGTGGCTCAACAAAAGTATTAACTGATACTCCAGTTAAAAAACAAATTGAGGCTGACGAGAAAACAAAAACTGAAAAAGAAGCAAAGTTGCAAGGCCAAAAGCAGTCCAGAAAGTAGCGGTGAAAAAATATTACAATATTATTTGGAGAGCAATCAAAGTTTTTCCATGAATGATGACAACAATAACTCATCTCTTTACCTAGGATAGGAAGAAAATGAGCAGCCTACAGAGGACGGAGTATTTGATACTATTGTAAAGGGAGATTATGTGAAAGTGGTGTATGAAGGGTAATGTTACCCTGGTGGTATTCAAGTAAAGAGTCATGACTCAGCTAAAATAAGCGTATTAGACATGACAAGAATACGTAAATGGAAGTGGTCTGAAAAGGAAGATTCCAGGATCTATCTTCGCGAGGATATTTTGAACAAGATCTCACACCCAGTACAAACCCCAGTATATATATATATATATATATATATATATATATATATATATATATATATATGTCTGTTATATGTTATTATATAATAACTATCTGTTTATATTTTATTTTCATGAATCTAAATTTAAGTGGATTCAGCTAGACTTACTCACTAAGCACATAAATACTAATTCATATCTCCTTATCTTCTAAAAAGAAACAGAGACCCATCAATTTTCCCAAAACAATATGGAGCCGTTTTCGAGAAAAAACACATATATACATATACAATTATTTTTCACTTATAAAGATAGTATATATGTAAATGTAATATCATATATATATATATATATATAATAATAATAATAATTATCTATTTTATATATTATTTTCATGAATCTAAATTTAAGCGGATTCTGTTATTCTTACCAAAGTAGCACACAGATACTAATTCACATCTCCTTATCTTCTAGAAAGAAAAAGAGACCCAGCAGTTTAGAAAAAGGAATCAATAAGGAACATCGTGATATTCCAAATAGCAGTGAAATTACTGATAAAGACAGTAACTTCTACAAAGAAAAAATTTTGAAATTAATGACTGCACCACAAGATTTTATTTTAGAAAATAGAGTGGAAATTTACGAAAAAGATAGAAGAATATCATACGGCACCAGCGGTGATGGTGGCAATAAGCTAAAGGTTACCATGGAATTCGACACGTCGTCACCAGGTGAGAGTCTGTGAAATTATGCATTTAGCTTCAGAACTAATAGAGCCTCACGCCAAGGGAACAAGCCTAAGAATGGTTTGGGCGTTTGACCTAACTTGATAAAATATAATCCACTTAATATTCATACCTTAAACTTTTACAGTTTAATATCAATATCCTTACGCATTTAAAGCTAAAACTAATATTTCGAGGAACTCTAATGAAAATAGTAATATAGAGAGTATAACAATTCATTGCCCAGCCCGCCCTAGACTTTGAAAAATTTTTGTGGTATTTTCATAGGCAGTGCAATAGCGCTGCCTAAGTAAAGAACGATGCTGGCACAATGCATTATTTGTTTTGTTTTGCTTTTTATGGCACTTGGTATTAACCAAGTGACATATAGCAATCGCAAATTCTGTCGGTCTGTCGGTCTGTCTGTCGGTCCCGGTTTTGCTACTTTAGGCACTTCCAGGTAAGCTAGGACGATGAAATTTGGCAAGCGTATCAGGGACTGGACCAAATAAAATTATAAATAGTCATTTTCCCGATTTGAACATCTGGAGGGGGGGGGAGTGGGTGGCCGGTTAATTCGGAAAAATAGAAAAAATGAAGTATTTTTAACTTATGAGCGAGTGATGGGATCTTAATGAAATTTGATGTTTGGAATGATATTATGTCTCAGAGCTCTTAATTTAAATCCAAACCGGATCTGATGACACTGGGGGGAGTTGGACGGGGGAAACCTAAAATCTTGGAAAACACTTAAGAGTGGAGGGATCGGGATGAAACTTGATGGCAAAAATAAGCACAAGTCCCAGATACATGATTGACATAATCGGAACAGATCCGCTCTCTTTGGGGTAGTGGGGGGGGGGGGTAATTTTGAAAAATTAGAAAAAATGAGTTATTTTTAACTTACGAACGGGTGATCGGATCTCAATGAAATTTGATATTTAGAAGGATATCGTGTCTCAAAGCTCTTATTTTAAATCCTGAACGGATCTGGTGACATTAAGGGAAGTTTGGGGTGGGGGAACCTAAAATCATGGAAAACGATTAGATTGGAGGGATCGGGATGAAACTTTGTGGGAAAAATAAGCAGAAGTCTTACATACGTGATTTACATAATTGGAACGAA
Source organism: Artemia franciscana (assembly GCF_032884065.1). Lineage (NCBI taxonomy): Eukaryota > Metazoa > Arthropoda > Branchiopoda > Anostraca > Artemiidae > Artemia > Artemia franciscana. Next base: position 27,479,137 of record NC_088874.1, read on the forward strand.
TCCACTCTATTGGGGGGCGGGGTTAATTCTGAAAAATAAGAAAAAATGACGTATTTTTAACTTACGAAGGAGTGATCGGATCTTCATGAAACTTCATATTCAGAAGGACCTTGTAACTCAGATCTCTTATTTTAAATCTCAACCGGATCAAGCGTAATTGGAGGGGGCAGTTAGGGGGACCGGAAATAGTAGAAAATACTTAAAGCGGTAAGATCAGGATGAAACTGGATGGGAAGAATAGAAACCTGTCTAAGATACTTGACTGACGTAACCGGACCCGATCTGCTCTCTTTGGTGGAATTGGGGGGGAGGAGGGGGGTAATTTTGAAAATTGAGGTATTTGTAACTTACGAAAGGGTGACAAGATCTTAATGAAATTTGATATTTAGAAAGATCTTGTGCTTTAAAGTTCTAATTTTAAATTCCGACCAGATCCTGTGACATTGGGGGGAGTTGGAGGGGGAAACCGGAATTCTTGGAAAACGTATTTTTATCTTACGAATAGATGATCGGATCTTAATGAAATTTGATTTTTAGAAGGAATTCATGTCTCAGAGCTCTTATTTCAAATCCTGACCAGATCTTTTGACGTTGGGGGGAGTTGGAGGGGGAAATCTTGTAAAAACACTTGGAGTGGAGGAATCGGGATGAAGCTTGGTGGATATAATAAACAAATGCCCTTGATACGTGATTGACAGAATCGTACTGGATTCGCTCTCTTTGGGGGAGTTGGGTGGCAGGGTTCAGTGATTTTGCGAGTTTGGTGCTTCTGGACGTGGTAGGACGATTAAAATTGGTAGGCGTGTCAGGGAGCTGCACAATTTGACTTGATAAAGCCGTTTTCCCAGATTCAACCATCTGGGGGGCTAAAGGGAGAGGAAAAATTAGAAAAAATTAGGTATTTATAACTTACGAGTGGGTGATCGGATCTTAATGAATTTTAATATTTAGAAGGACATCGTGACTCAGAGCTCTTATTTTAAATCCTGACCGGCATTAAGCCTCTTATTTTTCTTTTTAAATCAATCTATTGATTCATAGAATTTTGTTAGAGCTCATACCATATGATCTCTTGGCTGTTAGCTCTTCTCGCCTCGTCACAAGTGCCATATGAGCTCTTAGCTCTTGTTGTTTTTTGTTTTGTTTTTTTTTAGACCAGGGCACTCCGTATAGAAGGAGTTGTCATTGAAACTTCGAAAACGGCACATTCGATTGGAAATCGAGAGGGCTACTGACCCTTTTAATAGTCGAAAGTGATTGTAGGGTAAAAAGCCCCTCTCGCAACCATCATTTCCCCAAAAACATCCAATCAGAATTTTGAGATAGACATTTTGTTGAATGTAGTTGAATCGTCTGGAAATTATGTCTTGGAGGATGACAACCCTATACGATCCTCAGTGCAAGATTTTTAATAGAAAAGGCGGTCGTATAAGCTTCAGAGGGGGCTCATTGGATCCATAATTAGAAGTCCTAGTGCCCTTTTTAAGAGTCAAGGTGATTGGATTGGAAGGCAGCTATCCTCCCTAAACGTCGTGTTTTCCCGAAATGCATCCAATAGAAATTTTGTGAGAGTCATTTTATTCAAAATAGTCCGAAGATCATATAAAAAGGCTTTTGGGGTTGGAAAAACCCCAGAGTCAGAAGGAAAGGGTTGTAAATTATGCTCCGGTGGCATTTGAGGTTTTTATGGCACTTGGTATCTACCAAGTGACATATAGCGATCGCAAATTATATCTGTCGGTCCCGGTTTTGCTAGTTTAGGCCCTTCCAGATAAGCTAGGACGATGAAATTTGGCGGGAGTATCAGGGACCAGACCAGATGAAATTAAAAATTATCGTTTCCCCGATTCGACCATGTGGTGGTGAGTGGGGGGACAGTTAATTAGGAAAAAATAGAAACAATGAGGTATTTTCAACTTACGAACAGGTGATCAGTCTTAATGAAATTTGATATCTGGAAGGATATCGTGTCTCAGAGCTCCTATTTTAAATCCCGACCAGATCCAAAAACATTTGGGGGAGTTGGAGGGGGAAACTTAAAATCTTGGAAAACGCTTCGAGTGGGGTGATCGGGATGAAACTTGGTAGGAAAACTAAGCACAAATCCTGGATACTTGATTGACATAACTGGAACGGATCCACTCTCTTTGGGGGAGTTGGAGGGAGGGTTAATCCTGAAAAATTAAAAAAAATGAGGTATTCTTAAGTTACGAATGAGTGATCGGATCTTAATGGAATTTCATTTCTAGAAGGACCTCGTAACTCAGATCTCTTATTTTAAATCTCGACCGGATCCAGTGTCATTGGTGGGGTGTTGGGGGGGGGGGGGGTCGGAAATCTTGGAAACGGCTTTGAGTGGAGAGATCAGGATGAAAATTGGTGGGAGGAATAAGCACAAGTCTAAGATACGTGATTGACGTAACCAAACCAGATCTACTCTCTTTGGGGGATTAAGGGGGGGGAATTCGGAAAAATTAGAAAAATGAAGTATTTGTAACTTACGAACGGGTGATCAGATCTTAATGAAATTTGATAATTAGAAGGACTTTGTGTTTCAGAGCTCTTATTTTAAACCCCGGCCAGATCCGGTCACATTTGAGGGCGTTGGAGGGGGAGCCAGAAATCTTGGAAAACGTGAAAATTGAGGCATCCTTATCTTACGAATGGGTGATCGGATCTTGATTAAACTTGATATATAGAAAGATCTTATGTCTCAGATGCTCCATTTGCAATTCGAATCGGATCCGGGGACATAGGGGTTGGAGGGGGAAACAGAAATCTTGGAAACCGGAAATGTTGGAAAACGCTTTGAGTGGGGAAATTGGGATGAAACTTGATGGGAAGAATAAGCACAAGTTATAGATACATGATTGACCTAATTGGAACGGATCGGTTCTCTTTGGGAAAGCCTGGGGGGTGTTAATTTGGAAATCAGATCTTAATGAAATTTGATATTAAGAAGAAACCTATGCCCCAAAGCATCCCGATCCAATCCCGACCAGAGCTGTTGACATTGGGGGGATTTGGAGAAGGAAATCGGAAATCTTGGAAAACGCTTAGACTGGAGAGATCAGGATGAAACTTGATGGGTAGAATAAGCAAATGTCATTGATACGTGAGTGACGTCATCAGACTGGATCCGCTCTCTTTGGGTGAGTTCGGGGTGGGGTTCAGTGCTTTGGCGAGTTTGGTGCTTCTCTAAGTGCTAGGACGATGAAATTTGGTTGGCGTGTCAGGGAGCTGCACAAATTGACTTAATAAAGTCGTTTTCCCCGATTCGACAATATGGGGAGCCGAAGGGAGAGGAAAAGTTAAAAAAAATGAGACATTCTTAACTTAAGAGTGAGAGATCGAATCTTAATGAATTTTGATACTTAGAAGGAACTTGTGACTCAGAGCTCTTATTTTAAATCCCGACCGGCATTAAGCCTCTGATTTTCCTTTTAAATCAATATTTTGATCCTTAGAATTTTGTTAGAGCTCAAGCCATATCAGCTCTTGGCTCTTGGCTTTTCCGGTCCCGTAACAAGTGCCATATGAGATCTTAGCTCTTGTTATACAAAGGATTGTTGTATAAGCTTGAGAAGAGTCTCATTTCCCTTTTCCCTTTTAAGAGTCAAAAGTAATGAAGGGCAAGTAGTCGCCCCACCTACCCCTCTTTTAACCAAACGTGTCTGATTGAAATAGTGAGATAGCCAAAATTGTTCAAAGAAGACATAAAATGCCTTCAGAATTGACACTACCCCCTAGACCCCAGGGGCAAGGTTTGTAAGTTATTCCCTAAGGTCATCTAAGGTTTTTATGGAATGGGTGGTCATATAACCTTCAGATGGAGCTCATTTGATTCGAAATTAGAAGCCATAATGCCCTTTTTAAGAGTCAAAGGGAATTAGAGCAGCCAGCCCCCCTCCTCCATCAAGCTCATCATTTTTAAATAAACATCCAATCAAAATCTTTCGATAGCAATTTGGTCAGAGTAGTTGAAGTGTTAGGAAATTATGTCTTTGAGGATGATAAGCCCACCTGCCCACGGCCATCCGGGCAAGGGTTGTAAGTTATGCCATGGGGGCATATAAGGGTCTTATGGAAAGGGTGGTCATAAATACTTCGGAGGGGGCTCATTGGATTGGTAATCAGAAATTCTAGTGTCCTATTTGCAAGTCAAAGGGATCAGAGGGTAGTTATTCCCCTCCCAAACAGACACATGTTGTGTTTTTCCGATCTAATAGAAATTTTGAGATAGCCAATTTATTCAAAATAGTCCAAAGATCATACAACAAGGTTTTGGTGTTGATAAAAACCACCAGAGTCTGGAGGCGACGGTTATAAATTATGAGCTGGGAGTATTTAAAGTTTTTATGGAAGGGATGGTCGTGTAAACTTTAGATGTGGCTCATTTGGTTGAAAATTGGCAGTTCTAGTTCCCTTTTAAGAGTCAAAAGTGATGGAGGTCAACTAGTCCCCCTTTCCAACTACCCGTCTTTTCGCTAAGTGTATCTGATTGAAATTGTGAGATAGCCATTTTGTTCAAAATAGTCCAAAGAACATATAACAATGCCAAGGTTGAAAACCCCCTAGAGCCCTGGACCAAGGGGTGTAAGTTATGCCCTGGACCAAACCCCCCACCCCCACCCCCTCACCAACGTCCATCATTTCCCTAAAAAAACACCCGAACAAAGTTTTGAGACATCTATTTTTTTCAACATTGTTCAAAAATTCAGTAATTATGTGTTGGAAGATGTAACCCCCCCCCCTTTCCACTGCTACTGCTTCAACTGCTTCCACAACTACTACTACTACGAATCCTACTTATCCTACTTACAACTCATACTTTCCAAAAAATTTTCAATCAAAATATTAAGCCGACCATTTCTTTCACATAGCTGAAGGGTCTAGTAGCTATATCTCTAGGGTTATTGGGTAGTATGATGGTTGCAAATAAGACATCTCTGCCATATCCCAAGGACAATTGAGGGTAGTAAGTTCAAACTTTCATCGACATTTTTACACTTTTATTGCTACTTCTTCTTTTACATTTAACTGAATCAAAAGAGTGTAAGTGTGTCCATGCTGTTAAAGAGCATAGATAGAATTTTTGCGAGTGGTATACAGCGTTATTTTTCTGGTCAACTAGAGGAGGTATAAAACTAAATTAAACACTCGTATTTGTGTCAAGATTTTCAAAAGAGTAAACGTTGTTAACTATTGCTGAAAAAGTTTCCTTAGCACAAAAATAGCAGGCCAAACTATAAATTCTTAAAGGAAAAAGCGAGAAGATTTAAACTATTGTTTTCTTTTTCCCTGAAAAGAACTTCGTCAATACAAAACGGACAGAAATTAATTTAAAAAAAAAAACGTTCCACAAACTGAGTCTTTCAAAGAAAAGTAAAGAACTCCATTAAATCAAAAATTACCTTAAAAAAATACCTTTCTTTTGTATTTCTGTTTAAAAAATGAACAAATTTGGCGTCCTGGATTTTTTTTTTTGGGGGGGGGGTAGAATTGCCAAGTGCAATTTTGTTAATTAACGCCCCTGTGATGGTGATCCTAAGCTAAAAATTACCATGAATCACTATCAGTCTGATATGGATCCTGAATGAAGTTTTAGTTACCATGAATAGCTATCAGTCTATGGTATCAAACAGTTCCTGGTAACGAGCTGTAGTAAGGAGCGACCCGGCTCAATAATAACCAAAAATCTAAAAAACGGAATGTTCATACCAATAGATAAATCAAAAGCATCAGTTTTTTACGGTGATTTTCAATATATAAGTTTCACCAAGTTTAGTCTAATCAATTAAAAGTTACTAGTCTGAGAAAATTTGCCTTATTATCGAAAAAAGAGGGAAACAACCCGTAAAAGTCATAGAATCTTAATGGAAATCACACCATCAGATTCAGAGTTTCAGAACACCCTAATGTGGAGGTTTCAGGTTCCGATCTGCAAAATGTGGAATTTTGTATTTTCTGTCAGAAGACAGATCAGGGATGCGTGTTTTTTTTTTTTTTTTTTTTTTTTTTTTTTTGTGATCATATCCACCAGGTGGTCCTAGGATGTCACAACATGGCTAACTCTAACGGAAATTAAAAGTTCTAGTGCCCTTTTTAAGTGACAAAAAAAATCCCACGTTCATTTTTTCCCAAAGTCACCGGATCAAAATTTTGATATAGTCATCTTGTTCAGCACAGTCGGAATATCTAATAACTATGTCTTTGAGGACGACTTAATAGCCCACAGTCTCCAGGGAAAGGGCTGCCAGTTATGAACTTCGCCCTTGTTTACGTGTAGTAATGGTTATTGGAAAGTATACAGACGTTTTAAGGAGGAATTTTTTCTGGTGGTGGGTGAGGGGTCGGAGGAAGGGATTATGTGTGAGGATCTTTCCATGGAGGAATTTATCATGGGGGAAGAGAATTTCCATGAAGGTGGCGCGTGCCTTTCCATTACTATTTAAAAACAATGAGAAAATAGAAAAAAACAAGCTTTTTTTAGCTGAAAGTAAGAAGTACCTTTAAAACTTAAAACAAATATTATTACGTATATGAGGGGGTTAGTCTCCTCCTCAATACCTCGCTCTTTATGCTAGAGTATTTTTAGTAGTTTCAAAGGAGCTATTTATTCTAATTAGACGGCCTTTGTGATTCAGGAGTCATTCTTAAACAATTGGAACAAAATTCAAAATTTAGTGTTAAGAGCAAGGTATTGACGAGGGGGCGAACTCCCTCATATACGTAATAAAAATATACAAATATAGATGTTCGATAGGTAAGTTAATTCGTAAGTTACGTACATTTATTACTAATAGAAACTTTCGTAAATAAAATTATAAGTTCTACTGGCCTTTTTAAGCACCCAAAAATTGGAGGGAAACTATCCCCCCTCCCCTACCCTTTTTTCTAAAAATCGTCCGATCAAAACTTTGAGAAAGCCATTTAGCCAAAAAGAAAAAAAAAATTGAAATGCAAATTTTGTTTTAATTATCCATGTACGGAGAGCCAGAATCAAAACCTACATTAATTCAAAAACATTCAGAAATGAAATAAAACTTAAAACAAACAGGGATTATTCCGTATATGAAATGGGTTTCCCCTCCTCAACGCCCCGTTCTTTGCGCTAAGGTTTGACTCTTTATCACAACTCTACTTTTTAAAATAATAAAGACATTAGCGTGAAAAGCGGGATGCTATATGATTTTAAACTGGATTTTGGTTTATTCTAAGTAAACAAACCAAAATCAATTCTCCACCAAGATGACAGCAATAGATGCTAAAAAAAGAATGTGGCATTTTTTTTTTCTTTTTTTTTATCATAAGTAAGACATGGTTGCGAGATGATAGATGAGGCTCATCGAAGTGTAGCTCGTAAACGCTTCCTAGATACAGTATCCTGAGAATTACACCGGGTAGAAGCTATGCACCTGATATGCATAATTTTTGTTGTTCTTATTGTACTTTCTCCAACATAACGAGAAGATAAGAGCTGTGGCTTTCTTAACCAGGACAGGTCTTTTACCGAGAGTACAGAAGATTTGAGCTCCAAAATATAAATAACTACGCTAAAATCCCTGGTAAATGATTATGGCATTTTAGGCAATTAAATTGGATTAAACCTAAAAGTTTGTAAAGTATCTATTAGTTCAGACAAAAATTGAACTTGTTTTTTGTAACGGGGAGTCCTCCTCCGTCTTTACAAAGTACTAAAACTTTTGTTTAGCAAATTGGACTTTTGGCCTGTTGATGGTCCTCGCTTCGTTCAAGTATGATCAAAAATTGAACCTGCTCCACCTGGACAGTAAATCAAGCATGAAACCCACCTCCCCACTCGCAAACAAACCTCACTTGCATCAGTCAACAGCTCACATCTTCGGCCCTCGCGAAGGGGTCACTTCATTTTACTTCCTTTTAGTTTTCTTTTATGGACTTTTCTTTTTACTTTGTTTACTAAAAAACTAATAAACCCATGTTTTTGTGTATATGTACATGTAGAAATAGCCTATATATGTATATGCATATGTCTATACGCACATATATATATACCCATCTTTATATATTTAGAGATTAAACTCAGTTTACTAAGTATGCTATATAGGTCAAATTTAAAACAGGTACCCGTTTTGTAATTAGAGGTCGCAAATTTGGAGCCATCAGTGTCTTCCAAAAATATTTTATTTACTTAAAAATTATAATACAATTAATATTTCAAAAGAGCCAAAAATTGGTTGCATCCTCATTTTTTATTTTAATTTTTTATTGTTTAATTATTTTTTTAGCATCCATTTCATCCAGATACAGCCAGAGAGGGGAGCTAGGAAACGAAATGAGGCTTAAAAATACATCAGGAGGAAAATTAAAAATACTTCCATTTAAAACTTGGTAAAAGCAGGAATCTTGGTAATATCCCCTTCGCAATCCCTGGGATAATTTCCTAGCGGACATCTTGTTTCCAGAACATACTGTTATACACTGCAAAGAGTGTTTACGACTCTTCCTCCTCTCGCCGACTTTAAATATTTTCCTAATCCCTTGCTTAAAGTCACTTACTTTGTCTTTTATCTAACATTTTAGTAAACTAATTTACAAGAAAAAACCTATTTGTAATGAACTAAATAATTCCAGGATTTTTCTTACTATGCTGTGAGGATCCAAATAAAAACACGAACGAAGAGGAAGAAACCACAGCAAAGCCTGAGAATTTTAAGGCACTTGGGGCAGATGGCGTTACTTCCAAAACAGAAACAAGACATTTCCTCCGAGTTCCGTTAAGCCAAAAAGGAGAATCAAAGAGGTCAAGTCTAGCCTTAAGCCTACCAGAGATAGAAATTCCAGCATTCTGGGAAGAATGTAAACAATCTAACAACATTTTCTCAGGTTCAAGCAGTGTACCCCGAATTCATCCCGTATGGAAAGTGAACACCAGTGATAACGTGTCTTATTACGTGAATAACTCGTCAAATTTAGCTAATAGGAGAGTGAGTGAACAATCCAATAGTTTATACCACAATTTTTCAAATTTGATAAAGGAAAGAAAGATTTTAGTTGTAGATGGTAAGTTAAATACCTCACTGCAACCACAGACTAAGCACTACTTATCCTCAAAGCTATATTTTGAAAGCTGTGAAGAAAATCGAATGATGAAAACGGTTCGATTCGCCCAAACAAAAACCTCTTCCAAAGTTATTCCGATTTTATGTCCTGAAACTTTAAAGAATAATTTCCGCTTGGGAAAAAAAGTTCATGACACATTTACTGGACTTACCACCAAGTGGCCAGATTCAAAGACATTAGAGCTAATAAAAAAAGAAAAATATTATCTACAGCCAATCGGTGATTTGATGCATGGGAGGCCAGTAGTGAATCACGAGAATCAATGGGAAGTATTAACTGACAGTGCCGACCAGATATTGGTAGCGAGTTTTAACTACGCACAGGTTCAGATTTTATATTGGTCTTATTTCTTATTAAAAAACAACCACAGTGACTTAGAAGTGATAGAACTTAAACATATTTTAGTGACTCTATATCATATTCTGGAAAATTGCCATTCTAGTTTGACCGAAACCTGTATTGGAGATACAGTATTGCAAATTTTCGAGAATTTATTATCCTATCTAAGAAATCGATATTTACCAGATTATTTTATTAGAAATAAGAACTTGTTCCAACCTATTCCAGTAGAAAGAATTCGCAAGGCAGAGATCAAAATGACTAGTGTTGTGAAAAATGTGCTCAATTTTGTATTTGAAGCTCGGAAACGATTAGACCAGTCTTTACACATAGCACCTGATTTTGAAAAACTTTTCCTTATTCTTAATCACCAAGCTTCTGAGACATCTATTCAACTGAATCCGATCTTTAGTGAAGATGCCAGTATTACTCATGCAGAAGAAGAAGAAGAAGACGGGTTTTGGAGTTTTAAAAACAAAAATGTACTACAGGAAGGATACTTGAAGGCTAAAGACACAAAGAAAAAAGGGAAAAAAGTAGAGTCAAATGAAAAATTAGACAAAAAAAAGGGACAAAAAAATGTGATTCGGAAATCTATCTCACGTAGTGATGTTAAGAAAATAATTGACTTTTTCTTGGGACATTTTCTAGGGATGAAGCAGGAGAAAGGAATTAGTTCCAAAGAGATGAAAGTATTGAGTGACCACTGTGACAATTTAAAGAAACTTCTAGAAAATTTCGATTCATTGAAAATCCACACATTCGGTAAGATACCAACTGGACGACGATGATTCAAACCGAGTGATAACTTATTCCGTGTAGAATTAACCATAATATTATAAACAAGTTATAATCTCATTTGTAAGAATTTTGTAAGAAACTTGTAAGAGTACCTCAAATATATGTATGTGTCTGCGTTTTATGAATCATTACCACCCAGGACTACGCATAAAGGTGTATAATCTTTGAAGACAGTGGGGCACAATTTTTTTTTTTTGGGGGGGGGAAGGCTAGGGCCAATGGTTTACTTATATTTGAAAAAAGACACTTTCCTTTATTACCATCTAGAAAAAATAAAAAATGCCCCCTTCATCAGATTTAAAAAATGCCTTTTGTTATATCCTCGTGACAGAAAAAAATACCCCCCCCCCCCCCCCCAACAAGGGTACCATTTCACAAAACCCAATATCAGAGACAAAATAAATTAATATTAAGTTGAAACAATAAACTAATTGAAAATTCGCCTAAAAGTCAAGAAACAAACAAAAGACACAAAATCCTGCCCAAGAAAAATATTTCAAAATTCTAAATAAAGGAGTAAAACTGAACCATGTAGGCAATACCAATAGAGATGATGTAATGGTTACATGTTGATGACCTCTATTCACAATGAAAAAAAGATTAAAGGGCGTTTCTACAAATTTCGTTAAGCTCGGCAGCATCTGAGCACGACAGTAGATAGCCCAAGAGCAAGATTTATTAAATTATCCACCCCCCCCTCTTCTTCTAAAATGAGTTAAAAACCGTGACTTGGATGCGATTTCACAATTCTCGTTCCCTTCAGTTTGGTCCAATTGCTCCCAGCCATTATCAGTTTTAATGCTACAGCTACAAGCACTCTCAGTTTTATCCATCGTATTGAGGTTATGTACAAAATAAAAGGTTGTCCAGTATAGATTTAATATGGACAAACAGTATAATAGAGTTTCACGTGAGGATTACCTTTTGCCTAACTAAACACTACTAGTTCCAAAAATATTTTTTCCTATTATAGACAGTCCCACCTATGAGATTAATATGCCTCTGCAAACAAAAGCTCTTGCCTTCTTTTTCTTCTTTTTTTTATGAGAGGTAAGCTGTTTCGCTTAAATACTATATTAGGTCTGTTATGGTTGGCCTTTTTGGCTTCGTCCTGGCCGAGTGGATTGGTGCGCTGGATTCAGGATGCTTTGTCTGAGAGGGCGAGGGTTCGAATTCTAGTGTACCAAACTATTTAGTTTGGGACGGGAGTCAGTGACGTGACTCTGTAAGCTCAGCCAGAGTCGACCCAGCTCTAAATGGGTACCTGAAGAAATCTGGGGAAGGTAAACAGGAAGGGTGTGCAAAAGCACAGGATGGTTGGCCCCCAACCCCCCATTGTACTTCCTGGCTGAAGGGCCAAGAAACGGAGATCAGCACCGTCGGTAGGGACTGTAAGGTCTAATGTCGTATTCTTTACCTTTACCTTTTGTGCTGAAAAACCTCTTCCTAGTATGTATCAACTATGTGTATCAACTAATGTATCAACTATGTGTTGCCTCCCAGTAGTAGCTTGATATTCTTAAACATGAATATATAATGAGTCAGAAGTGAAAAGCTTGACAATGTCTGTGCAAACTTTCGACTTTCTCTTATAGAAGAGTGTCGCCAAGTGCTGAAAACCATGTTGTGACCAAGATCGACCTTGGATTGCAAAAAAACCTCCAATCAACTGGAGGTCTTTAGGACTTGTTGTTGTCCGGTTCTAACCCAGCTTAAGCGCACACTTCTGCACAGACTTGAGAAGATGTGATAGTCTCCGTCCTGCAATGGTGCTGGGACCGTTTCTTTTGCAGAGACTAAAATAAATTTACTGATTTAAGGAATATGAAAATTACAACTTGGGATGTTACAACGTTAAAAAATTACCATCGTATCGACATTTTGACTGACGAATTCGGACGGTTTTAACTGGATTTACTAGGAGTTTCAGAAACTCATATCCCAGGGGTGGGAAGCCTGAAATTAGGCGACATGAATTAGTTTACTCAGGCAGGAAGGATGGGGTACATAGACAGGGAGTAGGGCTCATGATTAATAAGGAAGCTGCTAAGTCTTGTTTAGGTTGGGAGAGTATTAATGATATAATCCTTGTCGTTCATTTCATAACTAAAAAGTTCAGGGTATTAGTCATAGTAGTATACGCCCCTTAGAACCGACTGACGGAGATAGTAGAGATTCAGATGAATTTCACTTACGGCTACAGGAGCATTAGACAGGGTCCCAGGTATAAATATGATATTTTTATTATGATACACCCAGGTCGGTAGAAATAGGAATAGATGGTATCCAAGCCTAGGTAGATTTGGTGGAAGAAAACAAAACAGTAATGGCTAGAAACTGCTGCAATTTTGTAGATATTTCAATCTAGTTACAACTAATACGTTGTTGGTAAGATGGTAGATGGTAATGACGGTAAAAAAGCTAATCTTATCAATCATGTCATCTTAAGCCAAAGCAGACAGGCAGGATCAATACAAGCTACAAGGTTATAGGAAAGTACTGTTATTGCTGTTAAAAATAAAGATCATCATCTAGCAGAGTCTAGGGTTAATTTAAAGCTGAAATTTAGAAATTTACGAAGGGTAACTACCTTCCAAGAAGCTACGTTGGTAGACTTCAGGGTAAGAACTTGGGAGAAAATTTCCAGGAACAGGTCAATACTAAACTGGAGAGCTTAAGACTTGACAATGTAGAAGATAGCGGGAATATTCTTAGGAAAATAATTTTGGAAGTCGCTGACATTGTCTTGGGAAGAAAATTAGAAACGCAGTTACGAATTTATTATATTAGCGAAAAAGCTTTTCCTGTACTGCCACAAATTTCGTCAGTGTCGCCACATTGGACCATGAAACTAAATACTCAAAACTAATAAGCTAAGTTTCTGCAACGTTTTTCGTCAATTAAATTCAAGCAAAATGTCTGTCGATTCCCAAAGACAGATATCCCTTCAAACAAACCCGATTAAGTTCTGGTGTTTGCTGAAAGACCATAATAGACCTAAAGCAGCATATTTTCATAGCCATCGCTAATTTTCTCTAAAACTATGCACTAAGAATAATAATCCGGATGGTTAATGGATCCTTAACAGATACATATACTAGAAAGGTATAAGTGTTTCCAAACAGTTCGTGGTAGCGAACTGCAAGTAAGGAATGACCCAGCTCAATAGTAACCGAAAATCTAAAAAATGGAACTTTGATACTATTAGTTGCATCAAAAGAATTGGAATTTAAGCTGATTTTAAACATAATCATATGCAAATAAGAGGAATGTAAGGATAGTAGAGAAAGCACGCAAATATGAACTGAAAAGGTGTGAAGTGGATAAAATTGCCGAAGATCCTGATGGTGGAGTTAGATGGCATAAAAATAAAATACTATGCTGGCATGTTAATAAATTCCTAGGGAGTAGTCAATCTGGACTTGTCCCAGTTAAGGATAGGAATGGGGCCACAATTAGTGATGATGAGTTATAGAGAGATTGGCAGAATATTTTGGGAATGTGCTAAGCTGGGATAGCGTTGCAGAAACGTTTTTGATACCCTGAAAGTGAAGGAAGATTTATCTTGTGAGGAAGAATTAGTGATAGTATTAAAAGGATTAAAAATAGTAAGGACCCAGCTGCTGATAGTGTGGTAAATTAGTTTCTTGAATATGGCGGTTATGAAGTTGGAAATAAGATGTTGAAGATATTGGACATGATTTTTGAAAAATGGGAAGTACCTAGCGGTTTTAGGAGAACCCTGATTAAACGTAGAAAAATCCTGTTTACTGAGGACGCGCTAAAAAATAATACTCCTTGACAAGAAAGTACGCAGCCTGGGGGTCTTCAGGCCAAACCCCCTCCCTTTGAACCCCAATACTTTAATTTGATTTCCGAGTAATTTAAAAGTAATAAGCTAATAAACATTAAATACAAACATTGATAAATGTAAACATGACCATGCAAAGAGCACAAAAATCATTTGTCAGAAGAATCATACTGGCACAAATATGACCCCCTCCTCCACCCTACACTCGCACAAACACACTAAAATGGCCCAGAAGACTTCCCTGTAGGAATACCTTGGGAAGCGGATTCTTCCTGACTTCTTTCTCTTTTTAGTCTCTCGTTTTTTTTTTCTTCTGTACGTGTCTCTAGGATGTAGGTTTTTACTAGACCTTTACTTTTGCAATTCCAAAATCCTGAGACTTGTATTTTTTAGTTATTCCTTATTTGTAGGAATAAATACGGTTCCTGTGACAAAGTTAGCTACCACTGTATAATATGCCGCAAAACTTAGATACTAGGTGATCAGGTTTATGGACAGCAAGTAAGGGCGTGTCCAAAATATTTTTCAAAGGGGAAGGGTGACTCGGGGGGGGGGATTTGAGGTTAAAAAAAATACGAGTTTTTATTACTTTCAATGAGTCAGACAAAAATCGGGTGTGGATTGCTCATATCCGGTACCCTCCCCCTGGATATGGTTTTGGCAATAAGTCTCATAGTACAGATAGAATTTTTCAAAAGCATTGCTTTACAAGGTAGGGAAGATCATTCAGATATCCATAGCAAGGACGGTAATGACACGATAACATGGTTCAGGAGCAGCACCCAGCATTACTCACCCCGCTTGAATGAGTTCTTAGCTAAAGTATTGTAAAAAAAACATTGAACAAAAAAACTAACCTTGAGACCCATATTTGAGTAGTAGTCAGCAGTACCAATGCTACCGTAGAGATTAAATCCTAGCTCTGCCAGTGTTATTGCAGATGGTAGAAATTCGTCTTTATGCTGAAAAATGTTGATAGTTAGCGCAGAATAATACTAAGTCCTTAAAGTACCAAGGGCAGTGAAAGTGAAGCCCAATTTTTTGGATTGTTTAAGTGGAAACTTAATATATCTTTAAACTTGAGAAAAATCGGTAATTCAATTTATAAGGAAAACACTTTCATATGCAGTCATGTAAGCCGTCCTAGTCGAGTGGTTGGTGTGCTGAAATCCTTAGGACAAGAGTTCGAGTCCTTGTCTCGCTGGTCATTTGTTTTGGAACGGGGTCAATGGTGTGAAACTGCAAGCCCAGGCAGATGCAACCCAGCTTTAAATCTGTACCAGGAGAAATCTGAGGAAAAAACTCATGAAGCGCTTCATAATTTACCCCCAACCACGCATTGCACTCTCAGCTGAAGGCGAAAAATCGGAATATCGATACCAGCGCTAAGCAGACGATTGGTCAGCATGCCAAAAAGTTTTACTATACATTCTTGCTTTTTTTTGGTAGCAGATGGCACCAAACTTAAACAAGAGCTAAGAGCTCATATGGCACTTGTGACGAGGTCGTACGAGCCAAGAGCTCATATGGCACTTGTGACGAGGTCGTACGAGCCAAGAGCCAAGAGCTCATATGGCACTTGTGACGAGGTCGTACGAGCCAAGAGCCAAGAGCTCATATGGCACTTGTGACGAGGTCGTACGAGCCAAGAGCTCATATGGCACTTGTGACGAGGTCGTACGAGCCAAGAGCCAAGAGCTCATATGGCACTTGTGACGAGGTCGTACAAGCCAAGAGCCAAGAGCTCATATGGCACTTGTGACGAGGTTGTACGAGCCAAGAGCCAAGAGCTCATATGGCACTTGTGACGAGGTCGTACGAGCCAAGAGCCAAGAGCTCATATGGCACTTGTGACGAGGTCGTAAGAGCCAAGAGCCAAGAGCTCATATGGCATGAGCTCTGGCAAAATTCTAAGAATAAATAGATTGCTTTAAAAGCAAAATAAGAAGCTTAATGCCGGTTGGGATTTAAAATAAGAGCTCTGAATCACGAGGTCCTTCTAAGTATCAAAATTCATTAAGATCTGATCACCCACTCGTAAGTTAAAAATACCTAATTTTTCCTCTCCCTTCAGCCCCGTAGATGGTCGAATCGGGAAAAACGACTTTATCAAGTCAGTTTGTGCAGCTTCCTGACAAGCCTACCGATTTTCATGGATCGGTATTTTCATGGATGGATGAACGGTTGCGTGAATCACGTATCTACGAAATTTATAAGCATTTACCAAGATTTCCGGTTTCCCTCTCCAATTCCCTCAAATGTCAACATTTCTGGTCGGGATTTCAAATAAGAGCTCTGAGACATGAGTTCCTTCTAAATATCAAATTTCAATAAGATCCGGTCACCCATTCTTAAGTTAAAATACCTCAATTTTTTTAATAATCCCATATTAACAACCCCCAGCTCCCCTAAAGAGAACGGATCCGTTCCAATTATGACATTTACATATCTGTAACGTGTGCTTATTCTTCCCGTCAAGTTTCATCCCGATCTCTCCACTCGGAGCGTTTTCCAAGATATCCAGTTTCCAGAATTTCTGGTTTTCCCCTCCAGCTCCCCCCGATGTCAACAGATCTGGTCGGGATTTAAAATGCTAAAGTAAAAGATCCTTTAAAGATCAAATTTCATTACGATCAGATCACCCGTTCGTAAGTTACAAATAACTCATTTTTTTAATTTTTCCCAATTACTCTCCCCCCCCCCTTTCGTTCCACCAAAGAGAGCGGATCTGGTCCGATTATTTTCGTCACACATCTTGGACTTGTGCTTATTCTTCCTACCAAGTTTCATCCTGATCTCTCCGCTTTCAGCGTTTTCCAAGATCTCCCGTCCCCCCCCCCCAATGACACTGGATCCTGTCGGGATTTAAAATAAGAGATATGAGTTACGAGGTCCTTCTAAATATGAAATTTCACCAAGATCCGATCACTCCTTCGTAAGTTAAAAATACCTCATTTTTTCTAATTTTTTAGAACTAACCTTCCCCTCCCCAACTCACCCAAAGAGATCGAATCCGTTCCAATTATGTCAATCACGTATCTAGGACTTGTGCTTATTTTTCCCACCAAGTTTCATCCCGATCCCTCCACTCTAAGTGTTTTCCAAGATTTTAGCGCCCCCCCCAGCTCCCCCGACGTCACCGGATCCAGTCGGGATTTGACATAAGAGCTCTGAGACACGATATCCTTCCAATTATCAAATTTCATTGAGATCCGATCGCTCATTCGTAAGTTATAAATCCTTCATTTTTCTAATTTTTCAGAATTAACCCTTCCCCACAACTCCCCCAAAGAGAGTGGATCCATTCCGTTTGTGTCAATCACGTATCTAGGACTTCTGATTCTTTTTCTCACCAAGTTTCACCCGATCCCTCCACTCTAAGCGTTTTCCAAGATTTTAGGTCCCCCCCCCCAACTCCTCGCACTATCACCGGATCCAGTCGGGATTTAAAATAAGAGCTCTGAAACACGATTTCCTTCCAAACATTAAATTTCATTAAGATCCGATCACCCCTTGTTAAGTTAAAAATACCTCATTTTTTCTATTTTTTCATAATTAACCCCCAACCCCACTCCCCGAAAGAGAGTGAATCCGTTCCAGTTATGTCAATCATGCATCTAGGACTTATGATCATTTTTCCCATCAAGTTTCATCCCGATTCCTCCACTCTAAGCGTTTTCCAAATTTTAGGTTCCCCCCAGCCCCCCCCCCCCCCGATTTCGCCAGATCCGGTCGCGATTTAAAAAAAGAAGTCTAAGACACGATATCCTTCCAAAAACATCACATTTCATTAAGATCCGATCACCCGTTCATAACTTAAAAATACCTCATTTTTTCTAATTTTTCCGATTTAACCGCCCCCCCACTCCCCCCCCCAGATGGTCAAAATCAGGGAAATGACAATTTTTAATTCAACCTGGTCTGGTTCCTGATACGCCTGCCAAATTTCATCGTCCTAGCTTACCTGGAAGTGCCTAAAGTAGCAAAACCGGGACAGACAGACCGACAGAATTTGCGTTCCGTATATGTCACTTGGTAGATACCAAGTGCCATAAAAAAAAAGAAACGCTAATGAGAAATCAAGAAAAATGTAAACCATATCTTAAAAACATATGGCACCAAACAGCTTAAAGCGTGTAACTTTCTAATTAGAAAAAAAAGTGTGTAGCTAAAGTGTGTAGCTTAACTAATTAGTCCCGCCTATTTATTTTCAGAATTCTTAGGGGCAACGCTGATGAAGAACTTCATGGTTTTAAAATAACCGAATCACTATGGGCTTTATTACTAATTTCAGTTATTTAATTAATGCCTATTGTTTTGTCTCCCAGATATGAATTCTACATTAAGATGAAACTTCTGATGAACTCTTTGAACTCTATGTTAAATTACATTTTTCATCTATTTTCAGTTTTTGAACAAAGCTGACATTCCAACTCAAGTAAGCTGAATTTAAAATCCCAACGAAAAAAAAAACTTCTCCTTCTGTATTAACTATTTTTAGACGATTTTGTCTCACAATTGTGGTTTCTGGAAATCACTGTACAACACAAACACAAAAAAATTTAGATTTATTCTAAGTTATATTTTCCATCAGGTTTTTAATTTTTTAATGAGGTTTATAAGTTAAATAAGTAAACTTGAAATTCCCCCAAGGAACACTAATCACAAATTTTCCGAAAAAATCAAAATCGACACACAGTTTTGCCAAACATAGAGGAACAAACACATTTTTGTATGGTTGTTTTTGAGTGATTTTTTTTTCTTTTTTTTTTACGATTTTTCCTTGTGTTTTCTTTTCTTTCACTATAGCAATTTCATCCAAATCCAACACTAAAGGTATATTCAAACAAACTTGGAGAAGAGAAAGAACTTCACTAGCACACTGCGAGAATGAAACTTGCAGGATTGAATCTACAGCCTTAAGTAGAGCCTATGTTTGCCTTTACACATTCTTACTCCCACCTCCACCATCTAGAACAAAAAAAACCCTCATGAACTTGAATTTTTGCTAAGAGAATAAACTTCCAAGAATACTTTTACATGGAACTTTCCTGTTATAACATTTATATATAACTTGCCTGTTAAAGCGTTTATATACAACGTTCCCAACTTAAAGTTATTTCCTAGCTCCACCTTCTTCCTTATCCTTTCTTTTCAGGCTTCAATAACTGTATACGAATAAGCTCAAATATCAAAAAACTGATAATTTCGCTTAGAATCCAACTTCCATCCTGGCAACAGTCTTGTTAAGACCTAAAATTCTATAGAAACAGACGCTAAATCAAATTTGCAATTTTGAATTTTTAAAACAACCATGCTTCCTTTATTTATTCCGTCCTACAATCCTCCTTCTACATTGGCTGTAAATCCATGTTCACAATTTTTCCTTTGTGAAGCAAACTGTCATCCAATAGTATATTGTCGAGGCTTTATAGCAGCTCATGGCTCGTTTACACCACAGTCGATAGAATTAATATAGTATTAATAGTATCAATAGTATATAATAGTATTAATAATATAATACCAACAGTATTATATACAGTTTAACTGGAACAATTTCAATTGAAATACGATACAGACTCGAAATTCCAGTATATATATATATATACATATATATATATATATATATATATATATATATATATATATATATATATATATATATATATATATATATATATATATATATATATATATATATCTATATATATAAAAATAAGTTGTCTGTGTGTGGATCTGTGTGTGGATCAGGTGACGTCATGTTTGTCCGCATATGACGTCTGAATTATTTCACACTAATACAAAAGAAGAAAAAAAGTAAAAAAGGTAAAAACTACAAAAAAAACTAAAAAGAAAAAAAAACTAAAAAAGCTAAAAAACTAAAAAAAACTAAAAAAAGGTAAAAATCTAATAACTAAAAAAAAAACTGAAAAAAATAAAAAAAGGCAAAAACTACAAAAAAAATAAAAACTAATAAAAAAACTAAAAAAGCTAAAAAACTAAAAAAACTAAAAAAAACTAAAAAAAGGTAAAAAACTAAAAAAAACTAAAAACTAAAAAAGAAAAAAACTAAAAAAAAGGAAAAAACTGAAAAATAAAAGAGAAAAAGAAAACTAAAAAAATATGAATAAATATATATAAAAATAAGTTGTTTGTGGGTTATGTCTGTCTGTCTGTCTGTCGAGTGACGTCGTGTTTGTCCGCATATGACGTCTGAATTATTTCACACTAATACAAAAGAAGAAAAAAAACTAAAAAAGGTAAAAACTACAAAAAAAATTAAAAAGAAAAAAAACTAAAAAAGCTAAAAAACTAAAAAAAACTAAAAAAAGGTAAAAAACTAAAAACAAAAAAAACTGAAAAAACTAAAAAAAGGCAAAAACTAAAAAAAACTAAAAACTAATAAAAAAACTAAAAAAGCTAAAAAACTAAAAAAACTAAAAAAACTAAAAAAAGGTAAAAAACAAAAAAAAAAACTAAAAACTAAAAAAGAAAAAACTAAAAAAAAGGAAAAAACTGAAAAATAAGAGAAAAAGAAAACTAAAAAAAATTAATAAATATAAAAAATATAAATATAAATATAATATAAATTAGCAATCAACAAAGCACCGAGACACAAATGACGACCGGGACACAGGGAGTATAAATGACGACCAGGACATAAGTAAAAAAAAAAACTAAAAAAACTAAAAAAATGGTAAAAACTACAAAAAAACTAAAAACTAATAAAAAAACTAAAAAATCTAAAAATCTAAATAAACTAAAAAAGAAAAAAAAGAAAAAAGGAAAAAAATAAAGGAGAAAAACAAAACTAAAAAACGAATGTATATACAGACCGGGACACCGGGATACAAATGACGACCGGGACACAGGGAATATAAATGACGACCGGGACACAGGGACACAACTACAATGGGGACGCCGGGGGGCACAGGGGGATATAAATGACGACCGGGACACCGGGACACAAATGACGACCGGGACACAAGGAATATAAATGACGACCGGGACAGAGGGACATAACTACAAAGGGGACGCCGGGGTGCACAGGGGGATATATAAATGACGATGGCGACTCAGGGAATGGTCGATTAGCAATCACCATCAACAAAGCTCAAGGGCAATCATTAGAATCATGAGGTATAGATCTGAATACGGATTGTTTTCCCATGGACCATTATATGTTGCATGTTCAAGAGTCGGTAAACCTGACAATCTATTTATATGCACAGACAATGGGACAGCAAAGAATGTTGTATATTCGCAAGTTTTACGTAGTTAAAAACATATATATATATATATATATATATATATATATATATATATATATATATATATATATATATATATATATATATATATATCTATATTCACAGGTGGGACATAGGGACACAACTACAATGGCGCGTAACTAATATGGCGCGTAACGACTTACGCGCGCGGGGGGGCTTGGGGGGGGGGGGCGCGAAGCGCCCCCACCAACTAGGTGTTGGGGTGGCGGGAAGCGCCACCCCAACAGCTAGTATATATATATATATATATATATATATATATATATATATATATATATATATATATATATATATATATATATATATATATATATATATATATATATATATCTTACTGTCATTTTCCATACAAAATAATAAGATCAAACTAAAATTGCATAAATCTAAATCGTCCATGGAATATATTTGGATTTTTCAAATGAATCTTTGTCCATGGGCTATGTTTAAGATGCTCCTAGGGCGCCAAGGACTATCTTAAGGACATTAACGTACCCTTTTATATAATTTATTTTTTCAACATTTTACTTCAATGTTATCCTCAATTTGTTTTCATGCTTTTTTTATGAATAAACATGCTCTGTTCAATTCTAGTATCCCTTTTGAAACCTAAAAAACCAGCAATTGATTAAAATCTTAATCTTGATTCTCCTAGAAAGAAATGTTCTGATACACGCAAGCAAGCATGCACGCACGGCATAGACAAGCACGGTTTATAAAGAAATGGGTTGTACCCGATGCGGGGATGGCCGAAAAGCAGCATAGACAATGTCTCACCTTATAGCTTCCTATTGAAAGAAGAATATTTTTTCTTGGTAGCACCAATCCAGTACTCAAAATCCCCTTAAGATAAGCTTCATATCGGTTGTCACCAAAACAAGCTACTTCACCTGTTGATGCCATTTCAACACCAAGAGTGACATCTGCACCTAGAAATAATGGAAATGATGAAATTATAATTGGAATCATGATACAAAAAAATAGATATATATTTTTTTAACTTCGACAGCAGAAATTTGATAATTTTTGTCATTTTAGTAAATTAGTTTCCCATAGCAAAAATTTAAATAGCTCACTTTGCTTACATAGATTTTTATAAGTTTTGAGTATAAGTGTATTATGTCAAAGAAAAACTACCATTGAAAATTTTGGATATTTTTTTCTGTATTACATCTACATATTAAGTAGTGGTTTTCTGTTATTGTATGACAAAACAAAAAATTTAAATACGTAAAAAGTTTCCTTTTCCCATAAGACAACATGGACCAAAGTAATATATAAATATACACTTTAGTACTGCTACAGCTAAATTAGGAAATGAGGTTAGTAGCTGGTTTGGTGTTGAATCACGAGTCCAGCAGGGTCGTGTCCTTTCCCCGTCCACGTAAGCTCTTTTCATAGATTTTCTCCAAATAAACGCGGCAAAGGCTATAGGGAGCATGGGAAGGTAAAGATCTCCTAGACTTAAATTATCTAGATGATTTGAGTGTCCTAAATAAAAATGTTACCAGAATGAATGAATTTTGGAGGTTTAGGGAGCTCAGAATACAATTATACTATAGTTCTGAAAATTAATGTTAAGAAAGCTAAGCACCAAAGGCCAAGGATTTTCTTTTTCATAGTTGTAAAGTTTGAAAGAATAAAAAGATAAGTCTACGAGCTCAGCTTAGAATATTGGAAGTTGAAGTAATGATAGTTATCAAACATGATTCTGAAACGCAGGTGCTTCGAAAGGCAGAGGATTGTTTTACATGTTTTCCAGAGGTATCGCCTAAGGATAATTTTAGCAACCCATTCGGCTGACCGTATGCCAAAAAACAAGCAGCACGAAAAATACGGTTTGCTCTTACTTTGCAGGGCTATAATGAATATTTTGTATTATTTTGTGTTATATATGTATACTAAGAAATAGTTTCTTTTTTATTTTTGTACCACAAAACAAAGAAACAATACTTTAAAATAGGTAAAACAGTTTCCTTTTCGATAAGACAACATGAACCAAGTAAAATATATAGTAATATACATTTTAATATTGCTGCAGCTAAAGTAAGAAATGAGGTTAGTAGCTGGTTTGGTGTTGAATTAGGAGTTAAGCAGGGTTGGGTCCTTTCCCCGTTTATATAAGCTATTTTTAAGGATTTTCTCCAATAAACACGACAAGGGCAGTGGTTGGGTATGGTTAGCAATGGTTGGGATGGATACGACATGTTTTACGGAAAAAGGAAGACAGATTGACCTTTTTCGCCATCCACATGAGACCAAAAAAAAAACATTTGGCCCCGAATAGGATGAGAAGACGTCAGAGGAAAGCATTTAAGGGAAATTGGAGCCTCAGAGGAGGTAAAGAGTGAAGCTTTGTATATATGGGAATGGAGGAGCAGCGCTCGAAGCTGTGTTAGCCTCAGGCAGCTTGGTGCCACAGATGGTTAACCATCGAAAAGGGTTAAGTACAGCGGACGCAGCAAAAAAAAAACTGTTCATATCAAATTAGTGCATTTTATCCATTGAAATACAGACAGCAATATAAGAATCATAAAATTGGGTAGAATAGCAATCATATATTTGTTTTCTTAATTTATTTATTTTCTTAATTTTTATATTATTAAATTTTATTTCAAAGCCGCCATTGAGTCGTAAGGTGTATGGTTCTAGAACAACAACAGATGAGTTGTAACGATAAACGTAAAAACACTGTTTCTTGCACGAAAATGCAGCCGAATAACTTTTGCAAAACTTTAATTTTATAAAAAAAATATTAATGTTATACAAAGGTTAAAAACTGTTAATTGTTTTATAATTAAAGCATTAAAATTTTATGTCTTCTATGTTTCTATGTACCAATTGACATCCACTTACAGATCTAGCATAATTTGTCAATGAATCACGCAACCCACCCAGCCTCACTGCTGCATTAAAAAACAGGCAAAGTCGGCAATCTTTGTTTGTGATGTTTGTTTTAGAAGTAAAAATCATCTTGTCTCAAATATAAAATAGCTTTTAATTATGATAATTAAAGGAAATCGAAATATCACAGTATTCTTTAAAGAGCTCCAATCTTGTCCATGATTTAAATCTGATTATATTGTGAGGAGAGGACCTCTCCCCCTCCCCTGGTTTTGTGCCTCTTCTCATTTTATTGCTGTTTTTAGCATTTTAATTCAAGATTTCGTCAGAGCAATTTAAAATAAGTTAGAAATATAAAGGCGAAGTTATGAGCCAGTGAGTTAATCGGTAAATGTTACCAGTGGAGTCTTTACTCCCTAGATCACGCATAGAAGTACGGCGATTATAGTCATAAAGAGCGTTTGATACGTCCAATAGTTTTGGCCATTACAGCATTGAGAATCAACTATAAAGTATTACACAAGAAATGTGATATAGACAAAGACCTTGATGAATGGAGGAAAGACATTGAGGAGCATTGATGCCAATGTGATCGCAAGATCCAAACTGTGTCAGATTTTAATCAAAACAGACCGTAACTATCAATGCGACCAGCCATTTTTTTCCATAGCCAACTGGCCTAAACCTACTAGCTTTTTTTGATATTTTTATAGTAGGAATGTATTTATAATTATATCAATAATTAACTTTACATTATAAAACTTTTATATTATATAATTTTTTAATATAATATATATATAATATAAAATATTATCTATAACATAGATAATATATTTATCTATAATCTAATTTTTATATTATATCTATAATTAAGAAAGTCAGTATTATTGTTGAATTGTTACGACAACAGTTATCATCATAGCAACTATACGTTCACCCTGAAGCCTCAATAAAAGGAAACCAAGGGACTTGGTCGATAATTTGACCAATATATATAATATACCCAGACGCAATCGGTTTTATTTTTTATTTAGGCTCTGAAGACGGCTGTGAATATCGACCCAAGATGTCTGTCACTTTTTTTCTTTATTAGCAAAGTCCCTTTAGGTTCTTTTATATATTTTTCTTGCAGAACTCCTGAGAGATCATCAATCATTCTTATTGTTATATTGCTATGATAACAGTTCCTTTCAAAGCAATCGTTAAAGATACCCAATAGTTTTTTGATATGACGAGTAATACAAAAGAAATTTGCTAAGACGTTTACTTTCAAAAGTCTTATGAAAGAAAACCGTAGGAGCTGGACACCAATCCGACGGTAAAATTTGGACCACATCAGACTAACATTGCAATAATGAAAGATCGAAAATATCAGCACTAAATATAGGGTACTTTTTGTTTTCTACATTAACTTCATAGACCCAACTAAGAGGGGGGGTCCCCCAAGTTCAAAATTTAGCGTCTTAATTTAAATTGTGTCTACCTTTTCGGGCACACTGGACTATTTTATTGGCACATTCTTTATATCCCCCCAACCAAACTCAAAGACCTAGCTTCAACCCTGATTGGCTTAATCCAATTCGTTACGTCGATGAGTCCCATCGACGTTTCCCACTCTCTCTCTCTCTTATAGTTTTGGTACACCGTACAGTTTTTGGTGACAACATAGAAAAAAAACATAATAAAGCAATACGCAAAAATTATGATAAAGAGGTTTACCCTGAAGCCTGGAGAAAGAAAACTGCGGGACCTTGACGCCAATCCGACCACAGCCACTAAGAACATTAACTGGTTCCACTTTCTCTCCAAGCATAACTTTCGTCGCAACACCTACAAAATTATAGTCCAATGTCTTTGAGACAAATGGGAAGGATCTTGACACCCGAAGGTTGCATTCAATTACTTTTAATTCATTTTCCTGAAAATAAACCAAGTAAAAAGTCTGAAAACGATGTAATTCTAATAATTTGGAAATATTTTTTTTTAACTTTAGTGATATTTTATGGAACAGGTACTTTAAACAAACCCTGATCATATATCACCGAAAAAACGTAATGCATACTGTTTTGTTAGAATCGAACGAAAAATTCCTTACTTCCTCTCCTCCCAACAGAAAAATCTGAAAGCTCTGAAAGTTTCAATTCGGTCCCCGAGCCGTGAGACAGAATTCGTCACATTTTGATCAAACCGGATCTCTGTATACAGTCTCTATAACGATAACCTTTGGGGAAATTTAGAGAAAAGGCAATTAATAAACTTCAAACGATTGGTGATATGATTCGGCTTTGAGTAGATACATCTTAGTATTTGACAAGGCGCCGCCCACTCTCCACCACCTGTGTACATCCTGCAACTTCAGCTGTTTTGCCAAATTTGATTGACCTTTTGTTACCCGGAGGCATTCTTCCATCACGCAACGCCCTTTTTGGAAATTTAAGGTACACTTCCTCTACACATGGCACGTATTAAGTGAGAAATCAGATTAACGAAGCTTCTTGACTACTAAGATCCCCACGTCACCCCTGCAGTGTGTAGCTACAGTAGGATTCGACCTCTGGGTCCCGTATTACCAAGCTAAGTTCAAACCCACTTCGCCACTACAAGACAAAAATTACACATGGCACCCACCATTTGATGTAAACGATTTTACAACTAAATTTCAAAGCGACCTACAGAAGGTCCGTCCTAAGTATACATAATTATACTTTGAAAAAGCGCCGAGAAGCAACTATTTCTTTTATTTCCCCGACAGAGCTTCTAACACCCTGGGCAAGCTCAGACTTAAATCTGGGGCTGCTCGGTAGTTAAACCTTCGTAACAGACTAACCGAATTGCAACTAAATTAATAGTGATGTTTCAAAAAAAAACTTATTTTCATTGTTTTAGTTATTTTTTTTTTGCTATTAACAGATTTTTATTATTATAATCTTTCCGGATTGTTGTTGCTTCGGGATCATGACATGTGTTTTAGCCATGTTTTATTTATTGGTACATGGTTTCAGTCTCTAACTCAAATTGTTGCAGTTATTTTCCTGTTAGTAGCATACCCTCGCAAGGAACTCTTTTGGTGTTTTACCGATGGATTTTGTTCATTTTTTTATTATACAACAGAGAATAACATTTGGTATGAAAATATGTAGAGTACGGTTGAAACATGGGCTACGCAGGACACTCCTTGATATCTTTCGAGCTTCTTTTACAGTCCCACAGCGTCCTCAAACCATCATAGCACATTCATCTGTTCCTATGCCAAAAAAATTTAGCATGTCTAACCTGAGCAGTCGAAGAAAATAAAAAGTAGCAATTCTAAATGTTCCCTCTTTAATAATCAATTCGAAGTTTCCAGTGCCTCTGACTAACATATCTCTTGTAGGTTAAAATAAATCCTTACGTCTTGCATAATTGCAACGGCAGCAAAAGTCATTTTAAATTAAGAAGTGGCAAAAGCCATTATTTAGTTGTGAGCTCTGTAGCTTTGGTTATAAATTTGGTTGTAAATATCAAAAATGGGTAAAAAACCTAACTTGACCTAGCCTAACCTAATCAAACCTAACCTAACCTGTCATCACCAAACCTTGCATTAAACTGGGAAAGTTGACTGACAATGCTAACTAAATCAAAGGAGAAAAAAAAAGGTTTCCCAAACATTCACTGGTCAATGTCAACATTTACGAATTTTGGACCGTCACGGTAACATCACCACTATTTAAGCGGCACCTTGAAAGTTTTCAGAAGATCCCTTTGTTTGTCAACGGGCTATCTTCTGCCAATAATTCTCCATTGTCTCTATAGGAATAGTAAATCCAATGTTCTAGTGTTCCTTTTAAGATTTAGAAATGAAAATTGAAAGGCAGTCAACCCCTGTTCTATTCCCCTTTTCCCAACTCCACCCCCTACAACATCCCCAAACACATCTGACTAAAATTTTCAGATAGCGATTTAGTTTTAAATAGTCAAAAGACTGAACTAATATATCTCCAGGGGTGACATGAACCCCACAGCCCCTAGGACAAGAGTCGTAAATTATGAAGATTCCCATTGTTTACACACAGATTTTATACTGTAAAAGGAGTATATGCTTCTCCTGGACGTCTGATAAGCTCGAAACTTTCGAACATCACTCTTTGGTTCAAGAAAATACTGTACTTTGTTGGGAGTAGGAAGGGGAAGGTCTTAAAGTGGTTCAAAAAATTCTTTGTTCCTGATTAATTATGTTTCGAATGAGCTCTAATGGATCGTTGGCTGCTCCAGGATTACCAGAGTTTCCCAAAAGTATACTTTAGAACGACAAGCATACCTGAATCAAAAGATGCTAAGTGTACCTGATTTTCCAAATTATTCACAATATTTTAAGAATGGTTTAAGGAATCCAGTTGAACTTCAAGAGAGTTTTGAAGGGTCAAATGGATTCATCTCCTAGACTTGGGGCGGGGGAGTGAGAGAAAGGTAAATATAAAGACAGTAAATGTATCTAGGTCTTCGAAACAGTGTGTCTGCAATATATTACGAATAGCTTGGTAGATGGAGTAGAAATTTCCACGAACTATTCAAGAAAAGGAGGGGGAGGGGGCTAAAGAGAAACAAATTAA
This sequence comes from Artemia franciscana, assembly GCF_032884065.1. Classification (NCBI taxonomy): domain Eukaryota; kingdom Metazoa; phylum Arthropoda; class Branchiopoda; order Anostraca; family Artemiidae; genus Artemia; species Artemia franciscana. Next base: position 27,507,915 of record NC_088874.1, read on the forward strand.
ATTTTTGGGAGAGGGGGAAGAACTAACCAAGTTATCGAGGCCTCGAATCCAAACATAAAGAAGAAATTTAATTTTGGGGGAGGGGGGAAGAACTAACTAATTTATGTCTCCAATCCAAACACAAATAACGTTTTTTTTTCAATATAACTTATAATTCACGATTAAGTAGGCAGATAGATCAAAAGGCATAATGCTAAACTTGTACGAAAAATATTTCAGTGATGGATCATATGAAAATAAGAAGAATGTAAGGAAGGTGGAGATTATATTTACAAACAGAAATAAATGAACAATTAGTTGCATATTAATTATACTTACATTTAGATTTACAAGCTGTAAGTAGTTAGCTTCAATAAGATTTACAATCAGCAATACTATAGCAATTCCCTACATTTTAATTAAACTTATATTTATGTTACGGCTGGAATTGATTAGCTCCAATTAAATAGCCGCAATAAGATTTGCTATTTGTAATATATCAATATATAGAAGCGTATTAATTAAATATATATTTACAGCTACTACTAATTGGCTGGAATTAGCAATACCTTAGCAATTAGCTGCATATTAAAAGGTCCAGTAACTTCAAGATTCAATGCCACGGCCTTACAAATCTGGTGAATTTTTGCAAGAGTTTCAGCATTCAAATCCTGAGGGGGCGTGACCAGCGTGGCATCTCCTGAGTGAACACCAGCATTTTCAACATGTTCAGAAACTGCCATGCAAACCACTTGACCTTCGTTTGCCACAGCATCTACGTCTATTTCCTGAAAAAAAGAAGATTATAAGCTATGGAACCGTCTAGAACTTATACAATTATAGTTAAAAACCTATAGTTTCATTTCTACTTTCATATAATTACTTTCAAGCAGTTCGTGGTAACGAACTGTAAGTAAGGAGCCACGCAGCTCAATGGCAACTGATACCAATAGATATATCAAAAGAATCAGCTTATGATGCTTATTCCAAATACATAAGTTTCATTAAGTTTAGTGTTATCCATCAAAGGCTATGAACCTGAGAAAATTTGCCTCATTTTAAGAAAAGGGGAGAAACAGCCCCAAAATTAACATATAAGCGTAATGAAAATCACACCATAAGATTCAGCGTCTCAAAGAAACTTGCTGTAGAGGTTTCAAGCTCCTATTTACAAAAATATGGAATTCTGTATATTTTTCCAGAGGAAAGATCACGGATCCGTGTTTGTTTATATGTTTTTCCCAGGGGTGATGGTTTCAACCCAATGGTCCTAAAATATCGGGAGAGGGTTCATTGGAAAAGAAATTAAAATTACTAGTGCCCTTTTTAAGTGACCAAAAGGATTGGAGGGCAACTGGCTCCCCTCCCACTCCCCCTTTTCCTAAAATTACCCGATTAAAATTTTTATATATCCATTTTGTTCAGCATACTTCAAAGGCCAATAACTGTGCCTTTGGAGAGAACATGACCCCCAACAGGCCCTGAGGAAAAGTCTTAAGCTATAAAATTCGCCCATTGCTGTTTTTGTTATTCGGAAGAATCAATAAATTTTTCGGGTGGGGAGGGGGATTTTCGGCTAAGGAGAATTTCCACAGAGAGAATTCTCTATGGGGAGGGAAGTTTCCAGGGGGTGAACTTTTCAGGGAAAATTTTACACCTGGGGAGTTTCCTAGAATTCATATAAGAAATTGTTTTTATATGTCTTACTCTCTCTTTGCAGAATCAATTTTTACGACTGGAAATGTTAAGGGTAGGCCTATTCGCCCGATGCAAACTTTTATCAGGATTGAAATGTCTAAAGGATATTTCCGTGTTGAAGGGGGATTTTTCCATGGAGGCGGAGCCATATTTTTTGGCATTGTTTAAAAATAATCAGTAATTAAGTAAAAAAAAGTTTTTTCACCTGAAAGTTAGGAGCGGAACAAAATTATTACGCATATTAGGGGGTTCCTCCCCCCTGAACGCCTCACTCTTTACGCTAAAATTTGAATCTTGAATCTTATTTGTGATTCCTCAAGAGCGACTCCTTAAACACAAGGGTCGCAAAATTAGAGAAATAGGAAGCTTTTTTTAAAGTATTAAAAAATTTAGCGTGAAGAGTGAAGTGTTTAGGAGGGGACAATCCCCTCATATACATAGTAATTTCTGCTCCTTTGAATTTTTTATGTTGCTCCTTGTTTCCAGTTGAAAAACCTTGTTTTTTTTATATAATTATTTTTAGAGAAGATTCGCTTTTACTAAAAATTCAGGATAGCCTTTCGTCAGAAAAAGAGCGAAAGTTGCAACTATAAGCTACTTTTGCAAAACACAAGCAATATATTTCTACTACCCTTTGCCACAACTAACCACCCTTTTTGGAAAGATGGACTTAGCATCTCTAAAGTCTGAAATTCGGAAAATATGACTTATAGACAGGTATATGCACATTATCTCAGGGGGAGCACGCAAATTTAGGAAAATAACAAATATTTCGAAATTTTAGGGGTTTGGAAGGTGGAGAGAAAGACAGAGAAAGGATGGAAGGAAAGAGAGCGAGAGTGAAAGGGAAAGTAAAAAGAAAAAAAGAGCGAGAGGAGAGAAGAATGGAGAGAGAAGAGAGAAAGAGAGAGGAAATAGAGATGGCTGGACTGAGATTGGGTCATCTATATGCTCAAAATGAAGAGAAATATATATCAGAAAGATAAGTAAACTAAGACTTGGGTATCAAGGCTTAAAACCTAGTTTATTTGAGTTTGCATGCATAATACAGAGAGAAAGAGCTGGATCTCAAGAAAACAGGGACTGCTAGCTTACCTTCGCTTCCAGGATGAACTTCGATATCACCACCGGATGTTCTTTTGAAACCGCACTAGCTGTATTTAGATACGATTCAAGGTCTTTTGCCGTGTGTGCAACATTCATGGCTGCACCACTAAGGACATAAGATGGTCGAACGAGGCACGGGTAGCCAACTGTGTCACAAAACTCTTTAGCCGACTCAAGATTTGTCAACTCTCTCCACTTTGGTTGTAGTATTCCGATGCTATCAAGCATACGCGAAAATTTGAAGCGATTCTCGGCACGATCGATCATTTCCGGATTGGTTCCGAGGATTCTTGCCCGCTTCTTGTACAGATCTATAGCGATATTGTTTGGCAACTGACCACCCATACTCAGCACAATTCCTACAATATACGTTATTTATAATTATTGAATTGCTAGTCGTATAAAAGCGAATAAAATTAAATCCACAAAACAACATTTGGGTATTGTGACAAAGTAGATAAATTACTTAAATAGATGATAATCGAGCCACCTGGTGGATAAATTTTTGTATTCCAGGTATTCCAGTATTCCAGTATTCCAGTATTCCATAGTATTCCAGGCCGTTCATTCACTTCTTAGTTCTTCTGCCCTAAGAATGACGCATGGACGGATAATAGATAGACCTATCTAGTAACAAATGGACTAACATCATTGTGTTGCGACAGCAATACTTTGGTTTTGTCGTGGGTTTTTTTTTTAGCACCCCGATTTCAGCTTATTCCTAGGTACTGGTAAGGGTCTAATCTCTGCGGTTTTTACGGGAAGTATGGACCTTAGGCCGGATTGATGAATATGACTTTGCATTTCGGAAAGCTTCATAGAACTCTTGCCTGGAGCCAAAAACCCATTGTTTCTACAAATTTCTGTTCGTGATTTCAGCTGAGTTTATCATTCGTTTTTTTGCACTTGGGATTGCGGTAGAGAAATGGTATTCTTTCTAAGTGATGACTTTAGAAACTTGGCCTACGGCAAAAAAAGCCAACTTTTGAACTAAGACAGATAGATTTTTTTTTCGACGGAAGTCGATAGCTCTTGATGAGCTGATCATAGCATGTCATCCGTAAAATTCCTTCATGAATTTTTTGACCCCCTCCCCAAAAGAATACCCCCCCAGGCAAAAATCCTGGATATGGCCTTGATTAAATTATGTGTTTGAAAATGGAAAATACATTTCAGTATATTTACATGGAAAATACATTTCAGTATATTTACATCACCATCAATAAATAAATGAAGCCGAAAAGGAACGGAAATTACAATAAATAACCGAGTCAAACTCAAAACAAGCAGATATTAACATAGGTAGGGCTGACAACCCCGTGCCTTCTCAAGGCCAGAACATAACTGGCACTTCACTGAAAAAAATACAAATGAATTTACAATGTCAGTTTAACATATATGTGCTGATATAAAAAAATATGCTGATATATAAAAATAATGCTGACATGATAATTTCTAATTTATTGAATTTAAAAAACGAAACACTTAAAATGTGCGATTTCGTCACAATGTATTATTGTTTTTTATTTTTTTATGAAACAGAACAGTAAGAGGTTCTTCATAAATCGTGGATCATTATATGTGTTTATTTAAGACTGCTTTAAAGAATGTGGGTCCGGTTAGCTTACGCCGCACAGAAGATCCGATATTAGCTTGATCTTCAATCTAAATCCTCCCTTCCTCTTCACTACCAACTGTGAAGCAAAACTATTATCAAGAATTTGCTGCACCAAAATTACGACAGAAACAATAATATCCAAATATTGCATATATCTAAAGTCTGCATAATTTGAATTATAATTCAACATTTTAGCTCTTAACAAGAAAAGCAGTATCTAATTAACCCACAGTATGTCAATTAAAGACGAACAGAAATTAATTATAAATTTTATGAATAAAATTGAAAGAAAAAAAAAGAGCGATATTGAAACCAAAAACAAGCAGAATTGGGAAAATCCGCAACAAGAAAAAAATATTATAAAATATAAGTGCAAGTGAAGATTAAAAAAACTCAAGCATACAAACAAGGGGGCTACCTTGCAATAAAGATATTGCAAAATTCTCTACTCTGAGGGTTTTATTAATGCTAACACAAGAAGACTTTGAAGTTTCAGATAGAAATATTTGTCAAGAATCATCATGTGACAGAGCGGTTAAGAAAATGAAGTTGAAAGTTTTGAAACTTGAAGCTATAAACAAGAGCTAAGAGCTCATATGGCACTTTGACGAGACAAGAAGAGCTAAGAGCCAAGAGATCATATGGTATGAGCTCTAGCAATCGAATCAATAGATTGATTTAAAAGGAAAGTAAGAGGCTTAATGCCGGTCAGGATTTAAAATAAGAGCTCTGAGTCACGATGTCCTTCTAAATATCAAAATTCATTAAGATCCGATCACCCACTCGTATGTTATAAATACCTAATTTTTCTAATTTTTCCTCTCCCTTTAGCCCCCCAGGTGGTCGAATCTGGGAAAACGACTTTATCAAGTCAATTTGTGCAGCTCCCTGACACGCCTACCAATTTTCATCGTCCTAGCACGTCCAGAAGCACCAAACTCGCCAAATCACTGAACCCCTCCCCCCAACTGCCCCGAAGAGAGCGAATCCAGTACGGTTCCGTCAATCATGTATCAAGGACATCTGCTTATTCTATCCACCAAGCTTCATCCCGATTCCCTCCACTCCAAGTGCTTTCCAATATTTCCCCCTCCAACTCCCCCAATGTCAAAAGATCTGGCCGGATTTGAAATAAGAGCTCTAAGACATGAATTCCTTCTAAATATCAAATTTCATTAAGATCCGACCACCTGTTAGTATAATGATAATACCCCAATTTTCACGTTTTCCAAGAAATCCGGTTTCCCCCTCAAACTCCCCCAATGTCACAGGATCTGGTCGGAATTTAAAATTAGAGCTTTAAAGCGCAAGACCCTTCTAAATATCAAATTTCATTGAGATCTGGTCACCCTTTCGTAAGTTACAAATACCTCAATTTTCAAAACTATCCCCCCCCCCAACTCCACCAAAGAGAGCAGATCCGGTCCGATTATGTTATTCACGTGTCTTAGACAGGTTTTTATTCTTCCCACCCAGTTTCCTGATCTCACCGCTTTATTTTCAAAGATTTCCGGTTTTCCTCAACTGCCCCCCCCCCCAATTACGCTGGATCCGGTTAAGATTTAAAATAAGAGATCTGAGTCACGAGGTCCTTCTAAATATGAAGTTTCATGAAGATCCGATCACTCCTTCGTAAGTTAAAAATACGTCATTTTTTCTAATTTTCCAGAATTAACTCCCCCCTTCCCCAATAAGCGGATCCGTTCCAATTATGTAAATCACGCATCTAAGACTTCTGCTTATTTTTTCCACCAAGTTTCATCCCGATCCCTCCAATCTAAGCGTTTTCCATGATTTTAGGTTCCTACACCCCAAACTCCGCCCAATGTCACCAGATCCGGTCGGGACTTAAAATAAGAGCTTTGAGACACGATATCCTTCTAAATATCAAATTCATTGAGATCCGACCACACGTTCGTAAGTTAAAAATACCTCATTTTTTCTAATTTTTCAGAATTAGCCCCCCCCCTCCAACTACCCCAAAGAGAGCAGATTTGTTCCGGTTATGTCAGTCATGTATCTAGGACTTGTGCTTATTTTTCCCACCAAGTTTCATCCCGATCCCTCCACTCTAAGTGTTTTCCAAGTTTTAGGTTTCCCCTTCCCAACTCCCCCCCCCAATGTCACCAGATCTGTTCGGGATTTAAAATAAAAGCTCTGAGACACGATATCCTTCTAAACATCAAATTTCATTGAGATCCGATCACCCGTTCGTAAGTTAAAAATACCTCATTTTTTCTAATTTTTCAGAATTACCCCCCCCCCCCAACTACCCCAAAGAGAACGGATCCATTCCGATTATGTCAATCATGTATCTGGGACTTGTGCTTATTTTTCCCATCAAGTTTCATCTCGATCCCTCCACTCTAAGTGTTTTCCAAGATTTTAGGTTTCCTCCCTCCAACTCTCCCCAATGTCATCAAACCCGGTCGGGATTTAAAATAAGAGCTCTGAGACACAATATCATTCCAAACATCAAATTTCATTAAGATCCCATCACCCGCTCATAAGTTAAAATACTTCATTTTTTCTATTTTTTCCGAATTAACCGGCCCCCCACTCCCCCCCCCCCCCCAGATGGTCAAATCGGGAAAACGGCTATTTCTAATTTAATCTGGTCCGGTCCCTGATACGCTTGCCAAATTTCATCGTCCTAGCTTACCTGGAAGTGCCTAAAGTAGCAAAACCGTGACCGACAGACAGACCGACAGAATTTGCGATTGCTATATGTCACTTGGTTAATACCAAGTGCCATAAGAACGTAAGGCATCTATCCCCCTTCGCATGCCATGAAAGTTTCAACCTAATTCCCTTAACTTTACCAGAGATATTGTAAACTTTTTACGATCTTGGATGTTCATAGTTCATTTTAGTTTAGTTCAATTCCCCACTCAACCTGCCCTGGCCATGTTAACTTAATATTCTTAGCCGTTCCTGAAATTTCGCAAATATTTCATCCCCAAAACATACCCTGAAGGTCCAACGTAATACACAGACTTTCTCTCTGGTATATCGTACAGATACACTTTGGACAATCTAGTTACACTTATTTTGATATTAGCTTTACACCTCCCTCCATTTTCTCTGAAACTTTCAACTTTACATATTTCATTCCTGAAATATTGCATATTTGCAATTTTGACAACCCGGATGCACTTAAACTCTTTTGACTTAGTTCAATAGTAGCTATAGCAGTCCTTTTTGTAGTAAGTAGTAGTAAAATAGTAATAAAACTAGCAGTAGACGTAGCAATAATAGTAGTAAAAGTAATATCAGTAATAGTAATAGTAGCAGTAGTAGAATCGCATGTAGTCACAATCGCACTTACAAGTAGAGTCGCACCCATAAATAGTTAGAGTCCCAGTCGTAATTTTTTGCAAGTAGACATAAACACAAGCAGTCACAGCAATAAATAGTCGCAGCCATAGTCATAAGTAGCCCCAGAAACAGTAGTAGTAGTAGCATAAATAGTAGAACTAGCATTATAAGTAGTAATAGTAGCAGTAGTAGCAGTAATAGCCTTAAAAGTTTAAACGCAGTGGCATTAGTTGTTCTTGATATACTGCTGAGACATCCTATTGACAATCAGCATGTACGTACTGCTTTATTGTTTAGTTTTAAAGCAAAATAAATTTTTCTTGAAAGGTTCGTCCTTATACCCTATTCTAGTACTAAAATATTCCACCTATGCCATTATGGCAACATGGGTGCTATTAAGCTATGTTGATTTGTTCAATAGAAGCAGTAATAGAAGCGAAAGCTGCAACGATAGTTTTGGAAAAAGTTGTGTAAATATGAATTCAGTATCTTTTGGTTGGTTCAGCATCAGTAGTATCCCCTCAACAATGTTAAGCGAGCTATAGCAACTACTCCTTTCTTCCTTTAATAACAAAGAAGGTTTAACCACGATACCCTAGGGGTAAGACACAGGTGTGTTTTACGTCATAGGGATTGTTTTCTTTGGATGTTGCGCAATAGGAATTGTTTTCTAAAAGATGGAGGCGTTAATTACGTAGTAGGGGAGTTTACATTGCTTGTTATGTAATAGAGTTTGGTTGTTATATCATAGTGTTTTATCGTTACGTAATTTGACGTGCTAGGGTTTGTTAGTCAAGTGGAGTGGGGTATTAAGACATTTTTTCTTCAAGATGTTCTCAAGATATTTCAAGACATTTTAAAGACATTTTTCCAAGACATTTCAAGAGGTTTTTTTTAGATAACTTTCTTAAAAACATTTTTTAAAGCATTCTATGATATTTCCTAAGACCCTTTCTTCAGGCTATTTCCAGATTTTTTTAGTTCTTACGTAACAGGGAACATTTACTTATATTAAGGACGACGTATCCACGTGTGACTTGTTTTTTTCAGGGGCCCGTGGGGTATTCCTGCTTGAAACTGAGGAGGACACAAACGTGGAATGTTATGTAATGACGATGTACGCGTGGGGTGATGCATAATACTTTAAGGGGTTTTTTTCTGTCAAGGCATTTTTCACAGGGAACATTAATTATCTAAAGATTTTCTGTCCACATTAGGATTCGAAAGGGATTCACCGCAATGGAATGGAGCGCAAACTAGTTGGAGCGTGAAAACCTTGTTAATACTATGATCCGGCTGATAGATTTTACATGATAATCTATTGCACACAAGGAGAACCCCCTGTTCGCATATATTGAAATGATTAAATGAATTGCACGCTCACATATACCTACAATATTTAACACGCAGATGGGAAAATCGATTACTAAAAATTGCTTTTATTTAAGTGCATCTGCATATTAAGTAATGCTTTTAGTGTTATCAGATAATATTGAGGCTCTTAGCGCATTTTTTTTCAGTTAAATTTAAACCCTCTTAAGAGCTATTTCTGAGTGTTTTTAATGAAAACGCTACGTTTCTATTGCTCTATTAGACGCCATTGCGAGAAAAGAGAGACACATTTTTGTATTCAGCTATTTATAAGAAGTTTTAAATAAAATGCCAACTTCCTTTGATTCTAGACTATGCATATTTAATGCCACAGGGACAATATGTGGCTAGCCCACCCTAGAAAGCGATTCCGGAGGGGGAAGTTTGTTATTAAAGGTAAAATTTTATTTGCACTTCGAAGTTTTAAAAAGCCCCTATAAGCAAAAAGGACAATGAATTAAAGAAAGGAGAGAAAAATGGCAAGCAATTCCACTGGGGTCCCTGGCATTCAATCCCACCGGGCTCCTAGCATCCAATTCCACCGGTCCTCTAGCAACCTTTTTCCATCTTAGGGGAGGGTTCTAGCAAGCAATCCCAGAGGGGAGGGCTGTTGTTAGAAGTAAAGTTTTATTTACGCTTTACTGCAAGTTTTACAAAGCTTCCATAAGCAGAAATAAAGAATTTCACATTCTCCTTGCTAGAAGAAAGATCACGGATGCGTGTGTGCTGTGGGAAAGTCTTTTCGGCCAAAATAGGCGTCTATGTTAGCCGTTTATTTTGTAGGACTACCTGCAACTTTAAAAGCGAATGCGCTACCGTACAGCATTACTGCCTCTGGAACTCGAGGCTCAATCTGGGTATAGATTTTTGATCATTCTAAATCAGTTGACTATCCCTGAATTTTACACAATAGCATGTTGGCCTTCTTTCGACAAGAATTGTTGTTTCGCACCACAAATGGCTGAAAATGCCACTTTGCTGTGAGATAGTCTTTTTGGCTAAAATAAATATTTTTGTTGGCCGTTTTTTGAAACTTGTTGTATGTTTCTTATCTTCATTAAAGTTGTTTTTGTTGATTTTTTCTTCGTAAAACATGTTTTACGTTAATTCTGCTCTATAAACTGGCTATATTTTCATTTCTTCTTCACGAAACTTGTTGCATGTTGATTTTTCCCTTTGTGGAACTCTTACACTGATTTTTGTCCTCGTAAAACCAGTTTTGTTCGTGAACTTGTTGCGTGTTGATTTTTGTTCGTGACACATAATTTATCTCAATATTTTCTTCCTGAGACTTGTTGTATGACGATTTATTCTTTCGTGAAACTTAATTTTTCACGATATTTTTCTTCGTGAAACTTTTTGCATGTTCTTTTTTTTTCTTTGTGAAACATGATGCAAGCTGATTTTTGCTCATGAAACTTATTACATGTGGACTATTTCTTCAAGAAACCTAGTGTATTTTGATTTATGTCTTGGAAAACTTGTTATATTTTTATTCCTTCTTCATGAAACTTATTCCATGTTGATTTCATCTCCACGTGAACCTTGTTCTCCTAGTTGAACAGGTTTAGCTCTTGGAAGTTGTTGCGTTCTGATTCTTGTTCGTGAAACTTAATTTATCTTGATATTTTTCTTTATGAAACTTGTTGCATGTTGATATATTTTTGCGCGAAACGTAATTTATCAGTGTATTTTTCGTCGTGAAACTGGTTGCATTTTAATTTTTTTCGTGAAATATGATCCATACAGATTTCTTTCGTGAAATTTGAACTATTACGCAATTATTAATTAGAAAATTAATAAGACCTGCATTTCTTAGAAAGCATTCCCTATTATGTAACTTCCAAAGAAAACATTCCCTATGGTGTAACATGCACCTGCGTCTTACCCTGAGGGAATCGCCGTTAAACCTTCTTTGTCATTAAAGGACCAAAGGAGTAGTGGCAATGGGACGTTTAAAATTGTTGAGGGGATACTAGTAACATCCCTTCAACATACACTGGAAGTGTCAACTTAATACTCTATGCTGTTACTGGGATATAGTTGTTACGCCCTTTTGATAACCTGTGTCGACATGGTATATTTAGATTGAGTTCAACATCCCCATCAACATTCCCTGAAAGTTTTACCTTGGAACCCTTAGCTTACTACTTAGTAGTAGTAGTGGTCATAACAGCAGTAGAAGTAGTAGTAGCAGTTATGGTTGCAGTAGTGGCATTATCAGTTGCAGTAGCAGTATGCACATAATGCCTTTTGGATTGTTTAACATTCCCCTTAACATTCCCTTGAGCATCTTTTCTCCTCATGTACAATTCACTTCGAAAGGTTAGATTTTGCTGTTGTTTTTTACTTTTTTTCCTTTTTTGAGCACTGAGGACGACTTAGCGGAGGTCCTTGTCGAAATATTTGCTTGATTTTCGTTTTCATATTTTGCTACTGGCTGAATAAAATCCTCGTTTTATCCCTATTCGATTTTATTTTTCAGTTATTATATCCTTTCCTTTCTTGGTTTCATACACTAACATCCCCTGAAAGTTTCAAGTTAAGAAAGTTTCAAAAGTTTCAAAGTTTCATTTTAATAGCCTTAGGCGTAATAGAAGTAATAGTCATACCAGTAGTAGTGGTAGCAATATTGGTAACATGCAGAGTGTCTTTTGGTTACTTCAACATCCCCCTCAACATGTCTTGAAAGTTTCAACTTAATATTCTGAGCCGTTTCTAAGATATTGCTTCTGACACCTACATGTACATAGTGTGTTTTGATTCAGTCTAAATTTCCCTCTACATTTCCGGAAATTTTCTCCTTAAAGTCCTCAGCCTTAATAGTTGTCGCAATGAAATTAGTAGCTGTAGTGGTAGTAGTAGTAGTGGTGGTTTTAGTAGTAGTAGTCATAGTAGTGCAGTAGGAGCAGCGGTCATTTATTGCAGTTTGGTAAATTGATCATCCACCCTAAGCCACTCCTGAGTTTATCTCTTTTGACTACCAGTATGCACTTAGCGTGCTTTGATTTAGTTCAGAGCTCCATTCAACATTCCCTGATAGCCCTTGGCCTTTTTGGACACTATATGTCCCCCTTTCCCAAAAAAACAAATACAATATGGAAACAATGGCAGCAATAGCATAACTTACAACCCTTTCCCCAAGGGCTGTAGTAGGTTGACATCCCTACAGACATAGGCATGGACCATTCAACTATGTTTAACAAAATGGCTATCTCAAAGTTATGATCTGATATCTTAGGAGAAAATAGAGAAGTGGGAGGGGGCTGGTTGCACTCCAATGACTTTTGACTCTTAAAATGGGCACTAAAACCTTCGACTTCCAATAGCATGAGCCCTTTCTGAAGTTTCTACGACAACTTCCTCCACACGAAGTGCCTTGGCGAAAATAAACAGATTAATAAATAATACATAAAGCCCACTTCGCTCTTTACATAGCTAGCGTAATTGCACTGCCGATGATTATTAGTTCTTTTTTTCCAGATCACTTGGAATAGAAGGTGCTGCCAAAGAAACTTCAGAGGGGGCTCATTCGATAGGAAACTGTAAGTCCTGGAGCCCTTTTTAAGAGTTGAAAGTAATTGGAAGGGCATCACTCCCTATCCCACACCACTTTTAGTTCTCCTGTCCTGATAGCAATTTTGTTCAAAATGGTCGAAAGGTCCGATAATTTGCCTTCAGGAATGACATTTCTCCTTTCCACAACCCTTAGGGTAACGATTGTAGGCTATGCAAGTTATCCATTGCTTACGCATAGGTTCTGTCGTTTCAAAAGGGGGCATGTTTGATCCTAGGTCTCGAAAAGGCTAAGGGTATTAGCGCAACACTCCTAAAGAATATTGAGAGAAATGCAAAACCAAACTAAAAAACATTATGTCGTCAAAGATCGTCAATTATGTCGTCAATCATTATGTCGTCAATTAGATCGTCAAAAAGGTATCTGTGTAACATCTCAGGAAAAATCAAAGGTATAGCATTTGAACTTACATTTTGTTGTGGATGCTGAAAAAAAATCAAAAGACATTATAAGTCCCCGAAGTTTTCAAAAGGATGTATCTACAATATCTCAGGAACGGCTAAAGAAATTATGTTGAAACTTTTAGGGCATTGTTATGGTGTACTACGTTAAACCAAACACGATCAGAAATAAAGTTAAATTTCAACTCAATCATTGAACATATAAATAACAGTTCAAATAGTGATATATGCAACTGCTATTAGAATTTGCTGCCAAATTGTGTTTGTCTCAATTATTTACCCGGACATAGTGATGATAATGTTTTATTTAAGCTCTGTTTTTAACACCCACACATTTTTACAAGCGAAACACAAATTATGATTTGTCTTATAAGATAAAACGACTTAAGCCCCTTTAAAGGAGTTTACTTCAAGAGGAAAGGGGAGGGGGAAACCATAGGAACGAGTTTTTGGCGGGTTTATGATCGAATTATGGTGAGTTTATGTAAAGGCGAGTTTATGATCGATGCAAATGGTTCTGAGAAACTGCTAAAAAAAACAAAAAAAAAACATGGAAATCTGGATGGATAAGCTCTGGAAGCCTCATACATACGAACCTGTTTAAAACAAAGAGTATTGGTAACTCATAAGAGTGGAAACTGGCAATAGTGTCAAAAAATCACCAACACCATCTAGCGTCTGGCAAAATTTGACATTTTTAAGCCTGATTAATGAGCCATAATTTGTCCTCATCAAATCTACACCTACTAATAATTAGCCCTAGTAATACGTACTACGCCCAATTATGTTCACAAGGCAATTAGGCATAATCCTTTGCCATTATAGACCAATAGGCTAGACCTTATATGTCTTCTAAACAGTAGGTTAGCCTACCCTATACTGTCAAATACTTGATTTTTAAGACTTACCCAGAGCCTTCACCTTTAAGTGATATAAACATACAGATCAAGCCAAAGAGCATGGGAAACTATGAATATTCAATGCTATTTGGTTAGTCTTTACTAGTTGTCCAGTTTTTACCTATTTTTTACACTTATTTAAAGACATTTAATGATTTCGGCAGCCACTATGCTGCGTCTGGCGTTAGTAGTTTTCAATTCCTATCTTTCCATGTTAAATCGCCAAGGGCTAATATTGAAGACTGTATCCAGGATGTGTAATTTCGTATATACGAAATCAGAATATATGATTTCGATCACATAACAGTGACTATCATCAGCAGATACACAAAAAGAATTTCTTCCGTAACTGTGTTGAAAACATTTGAGCGCTAAATAATATGTTGTTATTTTTATTTTATATACATATTGTTGATTTTAATTGTATAACTGTATCTGTTGATGGCGGTCACTGTATATGTGATCGAAATATCCAGAATTTTTTCTCGTTGTTTTTTACTGTCTAATAAAAGGATTTACCCCCAATTGAACTGTTATTTGTACGTCATGGAAAGGCAGTGTGGTCTTCGAAAGTATCCACATCAAGAATAAAACAACCATAAAACAATCAACCATAATCAGTAAATGAATGGAAACCAAAACGAATGAAAACCGAAGAGAACTGCAATAAATAACCAAGTCAAACTGATAAATACCAGAAATTATCACAAAAAGGAGTAGTACTTTGCAGTTTACTGAAAACAACACATATTGTAAACGTTTTCTCTGTTATACTGTTACTATTAACTTTCAGGGATGAAGGTCAATAAATATATTAAAGTCTCAATCTAAATTCGTCTGTTTTTTTAGTTTTTTTTTTAGTAGTCCTCACTGTTATTTTAAAATGACTAAAATCATTGTTTTCTTATGATGGTAGAAATAGAAACATAGCATTTGAAATGAAATGAAAGTTGAAATGAAAGTTGTTTTCAGTAAAGTTCAATTCATGTTCCAGATTCTAGAAGGAATAGGGGCATTAGCTATGCTCCTGTTTGTAATTATTCCTGTTCGTATAAGCTTGAATTGGTTTTTATTGTAATTTGTGTTTGATATATTTCATTTATTTGCTCATAGTGATATGGTCGTTTTGCGCATGAATTAGTATTAAACTTTATTTCTGCTCGTACTTGGGTAGCTCTTAACTTCTCTTTTGAAAACGCCTTGGTTGAGGTAAGTTATTCCCTAGAAAAATCGATACTTTAACAGTTTTATTGTATTTCATTTAAAGAGTAACAAGGACAGTGAAAACCAAATCTTACTGTTTGAATTGGTTTAGTAAAAACATACACAGCCACTTCAAGAAAAATCAAGAATCCAATTTTCTATAAAATGAGATGTAATTATGGAAAAAAGTGGTTGATGCAGTTTCCAAATCTAAAAAAATAAAGCACTGGCGAAACATCCCCCCCAACAAACTAATAACCCTCGGCATAGAACAGCCTCAGGAGATAAGGCTTTCTTTTAAACGTGTAGTTGTTTTTGGGAATCAAAAACAAAAAGTGTTGTCAATTTTAGCTAATTAGTTTTGCTGATCGATTTTCACAGTTCGACGTGGCAACACTGAGGATAAGTATGGTACCGCCCACAAAATTCCATAATTTTGGAACAAATAAATAAAAAAATTTTAGACATTTGCCCCTTTTCAAGTATGCATATACCTAAGATGGCTTTCAGGTGGCTAAAATAATTATTTTTGATGTCTTTGGTACTTTTTAAAGAACCCAAACATATTTTCGACTTTAACAACAAAATCTATGTGCCTGTTTTGAATCCAAGCAAGTTTTGGGATATTACAAATCTACATCTGAATATTATTAAAAGAAAAATTCTAAAACACGGGAAAGCAAAATTGGAGTAGAAAAAGCATTTCGATGACATCAGAGAATGATGTCATTTGCCCTGAAAAGAAACACTTTTTGCAATTCGATAATGTCATGGAATGCATGAAAGACCATAAAAGAGATAAATAATCTCCAAATTCCAAGCCGCCTCTTAAGCAGTCCTGTACAAAACGCTATAGTATCCTTAGTACGTATCCTTGGTATCATTAGTATATATCCTTAGTACGTTACGATTGATTCTTTTCTTTCTGTTTTGTCCTAAGACGTTGAAAGTTTTCTACATGTAAGCGAACCGTTGAGGATCTGAAAAGTATCTTATCTTCTGGATTGCCAAATTTGATAAAACAGTTATTTATTTTCATGGTTCAATGTCGCAACACTGACGAAAACATGATGCTACTATAAAAATCATAATTTTGAAACAACAGAAAGAAACATTGCAGAAAATTGTGGTTTTCTGGTATGAATAGACCAAAGATGGATCCATGGGACAAAAATGTTTTACTCTGTTGTCCTAATTACCTTAAGTTTTTTTTCGTCTCCTGAGAAGTTAAACAACTTTCAACATGCAAGTTACAGTGTTGACGAGTATAAAATATTTTACCTTCTGGATTTTCTGCGTAATATATATCCATAACCACCTCAAATGAAATTTCTTCAAAATACAAACGGTCACAGACATCATAGTCCGTACTCACAGTTTCAGGATTACAATTCACCATTATAGTTTTTTTCATCTGCTTTCGTAGCTCACGGAGACAGCTGACTGCACACCAATCAAATTCAACAGAACTGCCGATTCGGTATACCCCTGAACCTAGAAGAGTATACAAAAAGGGTTAGCATAAAAAAAACATATAACAGAAGCGGAGTAAAACATATTGCTTCTATATTTCACTTTTGATGCAACTGTATATATTCTTATTTTACGTTGGCCATGAATAACAGAGCGAATTCTACCAAAAATACTACTACCAATATATATATATATATATATATATATATATATATATATATATATATATATATATATATATATATATATATAGAGAGAGAGAGAGAGAGAGAGAGAGAGAGAGAGAGAGAGAGAGAGAGAGAGAGAGAGAAGAGAGAGAGAGAGAGAAAGAGAAGAGAGAAAGAGAAGAGAGAGAAGAGAGAGAAGAGAGAGAAGAGAGAGAGAGAGAGAGAGAGAGAGAGAGAGAGAGAGGAGAGGAGAGGAGAGAGAGAGAGAGAGAGAGAGAGAGAGAGAGAGAGAGAGAGAGAGAGAGAGAGAGAGAGAGAGAGAGAGATCGGTACTATACCAATTAATTCGTCTCTGGAAAGAAAAGTTACCTAAATTTAAAGCCCCCATTCTATGCCCAAATTCATACTCACATGTCCTCTCCTTGTCTATTACACACAAAGAACAGCCTCAATAATTCACGGTGAATTCCAAAAATTATGCCATTTACAGGAATTGTTTGATTTTCTTTACCTTTTCTGATCAGCAGCATCTGACCACGCAAACGAAATGGCGGATATTTGCGGAAGTGACAAATACGAAAAAAAATTAATAAAAAAGCTATTTTAGTTAGATAGACACAAATACGTGAAAATCTGATTGAAAGAAGCGGAAAGATATTTATTGAAATTGATTATTCAAAACCCTAATTTCAATAGAGGGACTTTAAATTTCAATTATCCACATATCAATGTGAAAACTTTTACTTTACATTCAAATCATATGGTCTCTTACTCACAAAACCATGCTAGGCACAGGGGTGCCGTTAAAGTTTTAAGTTTTGAGGAGGGATTTAAAGAATGTGTCGATATAATTGTCCAGAATGATGACAAATGCGGACACACAAGATAAATTTCCAAGGTATATTTTCACAAGTGTTGACAGGCGGTGGGGACACCTTTGAACTCCCCTCTCCCCTCCTTAAAACACCCCCTCTCCCTCTTAGCGGCGCCCCTGACTGGATATTTTAGTTTTAACCGATTCAACCTTGGATCTTTCACTCACACAAGTGAACGTTCATTAAACAGAAATGTATGGTTTTTTTTTATACTCTTCATTAAACAGAAATGTATGGTTTATTAAATGATGTCATGTCTAAGATAAATAAGATTGTTCAGTTTCCAACTGAACATCACATCCACCGCATCACTTATTTACATAATATAATGTCTATTGGAAGCTCAAAAAAGAAAATATGCAGTAGCAGTTACTATAAATGATGATTCTTTGGAACCAACACCTGAACTATCAAACGTGATAAGATGTGAAAATTTACAACCTGGCCATCAGTTGCGACAACTCCAATACGGGCAGCTAAAACAAAGCAAGTGAGCGAGCAACACCGAGCAAGTGAGCGAGTCAAAAATGAAAATGAAGAGCAAAGACACACGTGGTTAGAAGAACAGCGAGGCGGGTTCAAAAACGAAAATGGGAGCAAAGACAAACCCAGTTAGAGGACATGCGACACTGAGCAATCGAGCAAGTCAAAAATGAAAATAAAAAGCAAAGACACACACAGTTAGAAGACGACAAATATGTGAGCAAGTCAATGAAAATCAACCTGGACACCGAGAATCAAAACGTGTCAAAATTAAAAATGATAGTGGTGATGATTGGGTTTGAGATTTTGACATGGATAAGGTCATCAATGCCTGCCACACCTTTATTAAAAAAAAGTTCGGCAATATGTATTTCATAACGATGAAAGACCTCGCCTGCGACTGCGTCTATAGCCTGTCCTAATCCAAGATAAGAGGGAGGGTTGGGCTGTGGACTTGCGACCCACTCCTATAAAAACTCTAAGTAACAGAAAGATCCATTGAGAATAGTCTCGGATCTGATTGTATTTTCATGACAACCACATGCCCCCAGGAACGATTTTTGAGAGCGAAAAATTCCTTCAAATCTGGATTCTGGAACGTTCGTGCAATGTCCCAGGTGTCCAAGACAGTACAAGCTCTGAAAGAAAAGGGCCGGTACGATCTTGACATCCTCACCATGCCCGAGGTAACGATGGCCAGGTTCAGGCCTAGAAAAGTTGCCAAGTGGACACAACAGGTTATGAGAGGAGTTGAATTTCGCTTCGACAGCCAGATTTCAAAGATCGACATTCAGGTAAGCATCAATAGAAATACAGCAAAAGCAGAAAAACAGAAGAAAAATCGTGATAAAATCGCCAAAATAGTAATAAAATCTGGATATGAGATCAATTGTCTCAATTTTTAATCAACTAATCGAACACATTGAAGGGCGTTCCCCCTTCGTCCCTCATAAGTGAAGCCTCATTATATAACTAGCATTTCTGAGGTATCATTAACTCAATGAGCTTCCCATGCCCTACTCTTATCCTTA